>NW_026858069.1:0-194815 GCF_026571515.1 Ruditapes philippinarum
GCCAAATATGACACAGTCAAACATTTCATGTCCCCTATTTCGTCTGGACCAATAAAGAAAAATATATCAGTCTGAAGCTAGCTGTTGGAAAAGATTTGCATCTGCAGTGCCAGGCCAGCCTGCACATTCTTGCATTTTGACCAGGATCTATATTGTAATTATGCTTCAAGCCAAATTATATTATTTTGATAATGAAATTCTTTTAAATTTGATTAAACTAATCCAAATTCAAAGCAGGGACATAAATCAAGCAGGTTAATAGTTTAAAGCCAGTTCTATATTTTCTTCACATCAAACAAAAAAATATATACTGTATGTGTAGAAATATTCGCGGGCTTCAAACTTTCGCGATCTTCGCGGTGACATTCGATCCGCGAATTCATGTTCAGCGCGAATATTTCTACACCAATAATTTTTTAATAGCCATATTTTCGCGCATCTATAGAACAATGTATATCAGTGTGTAAACGGCTGCCATAAGTCTGGTATCCGTGGCGATTTCAAAGAGTGATGTTACTGTTGTATAAACTGTACATGTAACATTTAGCTCTGTATATAAATCAGTTTGCTAGTGTAGTATTGTTTGACTGATCTGATTATCGGATTCTTGTAGAAGTATAAACATGTTTGAACAATACCATTGTATCACGCTATTTATTTTATAGTCTGAGTCATAAACGTCTTTACATCTGATCAGATTATATTTTGTTTTTCTAAAAAGCAATTATACAAATAACACAAACAATTAACGATTCTAACTGATGAAAACATGGAAAACAAAACACAATTACTCAGCCAACATTTTACCAAAATTGGTAAAAAAATTATGGTCTCATTCAGTGCTGTTTAAAACTGTGAAAAACACGCGCGTTAACGGACATTCTTTTGTTTGCCATAATATGTCCTCTAGACAAATTAGTGTCTTTGTTCTGTACAATAGCGTATAGTTTGACACCAGGTGTTGAAAATAACTGTGAAGTCCAAAATGATTACAGTTATAAGTATGTAAACAAGAACTGTCAGAGGACAGTAACGCTCGACTATTCGAAAATTTGTCACAAGGGTGTTTCATTGAGTATAATAATGCTTACCTATATGAATACATAAAATTGTCCGAAAAGGTACAAACTCTTCAAGTTTCAATACATTCCCTTCAGTAGTTATGGAGAGACAAGCTTACATGCAAAAACTTTACCAAGAATTCATGAGTCGAAAAAGGGGCATAATTATGCAAAAAAGCAAATCAGAGTTATAGGACTTGTACCAATCATCTTAGATAATCACAGAGACCAAGTGTGTGAAGTTTCAATCCATTCCCTTCAGTAGTTATGGAGATACCAGCTTACATGCAAAAACTTAACCAAGAATTTCTAAGTCGAAAAAGGGGCATAATTATGTTAAAAAGCAAATCAGAGTTATGGGACTTGTGCCAATCATCTTAGATAATCACAGAGAACAAGTGTGTGAAGTTTCAATCCATTCCCTTCAGTAGTTATGGAGATACCAGCTTACATGCAAAAACTTAACCAAGAATTTCTAAGTCGAAAAAGGGGCATAATTATGTAAAAAAGCAAATCAGAGTTATGGGACTTGTGGCAATTATCTTAGATAATCACAGAGAACAAGTGTGTGAAGTTTCAATCCATTCCCTTCAGTAGTTATGGAGATACCAGCTTACATGCAAAAACTTAACCAAGAATTTCTAAGTCAAAAAAGGGGCATAATTATGTAAAAAAGCAAATCAGAGTTATGGGACTTGTGCCAATCATCTTAGATAATCACAGAGAACAAGTGTGTGAAGTTTCAATCAATTCCCTTCAGTAGTTATGGAGATAACAGCTTACATACAAAAACTTAACCAAGAATTTCTAAGTCGAAAAAGGGGCATAATTATGAAAAAATGCAAATCAGAGTTATGGGACTTGTGCCAATCATCTTATATAATCACAGAGAACAAGTGTGTGAAGTTTCAATCAATTCCCTTCAGTAGTTATGGAGATAACAGCTTACATACAAAAACTTAACCAAGAATTTCTAAGTCGAAAAAGGGGCATAATTATGAAAAAAAGCAAATCAGAGTTATGGGACTTGTGCCAATCATCTTAGATAATCACAGAGAACAAGTGTGTGAAGTTTCAATCCATTCCCTTCAGTAGTTATGGAGATACCAGCTTACACGCAAAAACTTAACCAAGAATTTCTAAGTCGAAAAAGGGGCATAATTATGAAAAAAAGCAAATCAGAGTTATGGGACTTGTGCCAATCATCTTAGATAATCACAGAGAACAAGTGTGTGAAGTTTCAATCCATTCCCATCAGTAGTTATGGAGATACCAGCTTACATACAAAAACTTAACCACAGGGACGCCGACGCCGACGCCGACAAATGGGTGACTGCATTAGCTCGATTATTCTGCGAATAGTCGAGCTAATAAAAGAAGGCTGCTTGCGAAAACCATTGCCTTATCGTGTAAAAGTAATTCTCTTAATTTTAACCTGATGGGTGTACGCGAATTTATGATTTTCGGCAGTCACTTCCGCAAATTCAAAATAGCGCAAATATTTTATATACCCCAAAAATGGACATTTCCGCGAAAATTTGCTTCCGCGAATTTAAATACACATACAGTATTTTACCTAGCCAAGCTCTATCCAGATGGGCAGGGACAGAGCCCCCGCCCCCCATCCCCCCTGAATGGTTACAGTCTCGGATTTAGCATGTACCCTACAGAACTCTAGGTTTGAATCCTGTCAAGGAATGGGGATTATTTTGATGCAAGGATGGTATTAAGACGGCTTACAAAAGGTAATTTTTTTTCCAAAAAGGGAAATAACTACAAAATTATACCCTTCAGTAATCAATTATGTCCCTTGTCTTTTAATTGCACCTTATCATGATAAGCAAGTATTCCTAGTTTTGTGTTGATAACTTTTAAAATGTTTGAATAACGGGCTAAATTAAAGTTTATGCATGACAACAATGACTACGATGCATGGATAAAAAATAGTTGGAGGCGGTGGGGATAAAAATAAAGCATCTTACTTGAAAGCATAGGTAGGGATAGTTTGACACTTGAACCAGCCGTACTCTCACATTGCTCATGATGACCTAATCTCTCATTTCCTCCAGAATTATCATCGGATGTTGATGATAGCTCTTGTTTAATACTTGATTCCTGGTCGCCATGGAAACGAGGCATTTTTGCATGTTGTAAGTAAGTCTTTTTTCTACGTTTTCTTCTGTGTTCTGAATAACCTGATGTCATATAAACTTTGAATGCTTAACTTTATAAATATATAGAAGATATTGAATGAGTGCATGTTCAATACTGAATTTATTGAACGAGTTAAATGAAATTATTTTTTGCGAGTCTTTGGCGACAGGTTCAATAAATTCAGTAATGAACTTACACAAATATAATATTCTATTTACCACATACCAAAAATAAAATACTGTTCAAAGTGAAAAAGAATCATTTTCATTGATGCGCATATAGTGTAATGCTAACATCTAGAGCGTCTTTACACTATGTTTGTATTTCAAGCACAAATGGGCATCTGAGTAGAACCAACTTTCGGTAAGCTAGCTGGATAGCTTTCCAACATGGAAGAATCTGTAGACACTTGCTTAGTGAAAGGCAAGTGGTTTGAAGTCACAGTCATAACCTAAACTCGACATGATTTAGTACTTACCAGAATCGTTGGATATTTTGGGTCCTAATGAAAGTTGACCTGAGGATAAATCTCTATATATTTCCATCCGCTCCCTTATATCAGAGACACCTGAAATTATCAAATCTGGTTCAAAACCCATCCAATAAAGACTTTTTTTATCAATACCCTTTAAATGCATTCAAAGTGTGATTATATGCTGCAATTTAAATGATTCAAATTGCAGTAGTTGTATTTAAACATTATGAATTAGTTTTATTTTGGATTTTCCTAGATTTTCTGAGGTGTAACATGTGATAATAACACAGAAAATATTAATTATAAGCTGATTAAGTTCTTGCTTCTTCATTCTGTCCAGACTTTTAAAGTCACCTGTAAACGTTGACAGCTTAAAATTGTTGTAATTTAATCGAAGCAGATGTCTTGAAGTTTCTAAGCAAGTCCCTTCAAGTTTGACTTGCGAAGTACTACTGTAGATATTTATTTTTTAATTGCATTTACATGTAGTGTTCAGAGGCCTTATAGTAAATTTCTTTAGTCATCATAATTTTGTGAGTCTGAACTCAAACAATACAAGAGAAAACAACATTACAATGAGCACAAGACCTGAACTGTTACCTTACGATTTGCGGCGTGGCCGATCGGTTAACACCTTGGACTAATAATCTAAGGATTGCTGACCACGTGGGTTCAAACCCTGTCAGGGGCAAGCTGTTGTTTCCTTGAGCAAAAAACCTTTACACATTCATTGCCTAGTAACGGTTGGTTCCAGGAATTGATTTGAGAGTGTTTTAATAAGCTTGTAGTTTCCAACACAATGGAACTAAAATAAAATGTGCCTCGTCAAGACAAAACCAACATAATGGGTTTGCGACCAGCATGGATCCAGACCAGCCTGCGCATCCGCACAGTCTGATCAGGATCCATGCTGTTCGCTATCAGTTTCTTTACTTGTAATAGGATCTGTAAGCGAACAGCATGGATCCTGATCAGACTGCGCAGATGCGCAGGCTGGTCTCGATCCATGCTGGTCGCAAACCCATTATGTTGGTTTTGTCATGGCGCGGCTCAAATTTGTATAAACTAACACTTACCTTGACAGTAAGACTTGAACTCTGATTTGACATTATGAAGGTCAGACATAGACAAGAAGACTTGACCTCTAGGTGACCCCATTTCAGTTGTTCCACCATCTTTCACACTCACTGTTAACAGAAGAGCTTCCTCTCCAACTTCAGCCAATCTCTGCAGCTAAAAATATGCACATATGATATTGTCAACAACTACTGTGAATCAGCTTAGTTTTGTTTGCATGAAATTTCGTGGTTTTGTAACAAATGTACATTTTTTTGTGGCTTCTTAAAGGCCCATTATGTCCCAGAAATAGTAAATCGATAACAGTGACCCTAATTTATTTTTCGCTTAAAATGTTTCTTTTATCATATTCTAACAACATGCCAAGTTTAAAGAAGTTCAATTGAACAGTTTTCATTTTGCCTGTATGTCTATATGAAAACTCTCGAAATCGTCCTTAAGGTGCTTAAATGATTAAAGATGACATCCTAGACATTCTTTGCATTCATTTAATCACTGAAAAATTTAAGTTATGCATTTTCCCCCAATTTTTTAACAAAACATCGCTAAAATTCCCAATACCACGGATATGGGTCATGTTTCCAAAATCCTGGAAAACACTATCTTACTGCTTGTCAAATAGTTGAGCTAAAAAAATTAAAAAAGTTACCAAATGCTGAAGTTCCCATTTCAGCACTGTTTTTAGTGAGGTATTATTCTCCTCAGTAGACCAATCAGGACTGTTACTCATCTTTCCCACCTGCTTGACAACCACACTATAACACGCTGGTTCTAACTACAAACATCCCCTCCTGTATAATAATAATGATAGTTTTATCTGAACATAAAATAATAATAATACTCAAATAGTCACCAATGAAAATACCGTCTAAATCTAGCTACACGAATAAATGCAAAACGGACATATACTTCTTCTCTCATCAGGCTGGTGAAAATGCCAAATCGGGCGGTATCCGGACAATTCCCCTCCCGGACGATCCCCCTCCCAGTAAATTTGAATGTTTTTTCACAACCTGGACATTTCCCCTCCCGTTATTTTTTTACGGCGGACAATTCCCCTCCTGTTCTTTTATCAACCCGGACAATTCCCCTCCCGTTCTTTTAACAACCCGGACAATCCCCTCCCGCTGTTGTCAGAGCGGACAATTTCCCTCCCGTGGCTGTTGAATATATATATTATATAATATTGTTTATTTGAAAGGTATTTTTAATCAGCTTTAAATACATTTTGCTTGTCTGCTTTAACGATAATTAATAATTGTAAATAATTGGTTTTGCAATTCAGGACACATTTAATTAAGGGCGGCAATGATTAAAGATTTTTTATTGACAGTTTGTTTATCTTAAGCAGCGGCGGCAATGATTAAAGGCAGTATAATGTCAACTGATGATTGTTAAAAGTTCCGATCTTTAACAGTTTGTTGTTAAGAGTAAAAACTGTCATCTTTAATAAGAATGTTTATAGATTTTTTTATACGCAGTGGCGGCTATGTATAAGGGCCGTATAATGTCACATTCCGCTCTGTGAAAAAAACGGGCTCTGCTTAAATAACAGGAGGGGAATTGTCCGCCCTGTAAAATTAACGGGAGGGGAAAAGTCCGCCCTATTAAAATAACAAGAGGGGAAATGTCCGGGTTGTGAAAATAATATGGAAGGGGAATCCTCCGGGAGGGGGATTGAATGTCAAAAGATTTTCATGTTCTCTGTCAATGTCATTTCAATTATAATTATTTCTTTTCTCATTTTTTCAACTACACCGCAACAAAAAAGAACCTGAAAACGTATCTTTGCCTAAAAATTCATCACCGCGACTTATGCCTAAAAAATATACTCGGTTCCTATGGTATCAAGGGTTCTATGATATCAAGGTATTTAAATTTTCTGTGACTGCTAGTAAAAGAAACACATGATGATGCTAATATTTGTAAAACTTGCACACTAGATTCATTTTCATCTGCCAATAAATTTAATTTGATGAATAATGAATGTATTTGTGGCAAGAACCCTATTTTATAAAACCTTTATATTTGACTACCATTTTCCATAATGGTTTTTACACAGTCAATTAAAATATGTTATAAACACATATACTGACATATAGTCTGTTCATATAGTTTTAATTTAACAGCAAGTTAACTGTT
This sequence comes from Ruditapes philippinarum, assembly GCF_026571515.1. Classification (NCBI taxonomy): domain Eukaryota; kingdom Metazoa; phylum Mollusca; class Bivalvia; order Venerida; family Veneridae; genus Ruditapes; species Ruditapes philippinarum. Next base: position 6,910 of record NW_026858069.1, read on the forward strand.
GGAAGTTTTTCACAACTTAACTTGAAAGTTTTGACTCATCTATCCTTCCATACTTGCTTTTTTGGGGATTACCTTGATACCGTAGTAACCTCCTCTGAAATTACCCAAAATGGCAGACATTGAAAATATTCTAAAAAATTTCATTTTTATTGGTTCTTTTGAAATAAGTTTTTGACAAACAGTTCTGGAAAAGGTTCACTTATAAGATGGACGAAAAATCTCACTCTCTTATGATATTTATATTTAAATATTTTAAACGTTAAGTACCTTGATATCATAGAACCCCGGGCTAATTTTTATGGAAGTGGCTAGCCGTACGGGCCCGTACGGCTAGCCAAAAGTTCTAGCCATATGTGAGTCACGTACGTCTAGCCAGGACACACTGTATTGGCTAGCCGTACGGCAATTTTCAAAAATTTATGGAAGGCGAAAGTACATATGTTTATTATGACTTTAAGCGAGGATTTTAGTCAAGAATGTTTACTTTTTATAGATTAATCAACGTGTTGGCTTCAGTAAAGAATTAATGTTCGTACTTTAATTGTCATCTCAAGAGGTCGAGAAAAAATAGCGTTTGGATGCAGTTAAATAACATCAATTGAAATAGTTTACAAAATTTTGATAATAATCCCTTTTTGTTTCATTAAGTTTAATTTTTAAATTGAAAAACAAAACAAAACAATAAACACCGAAAAAAATTGTTGTTGGGCTCTGATAATTGTGTCAATTACCGACGGTATAGAAGTTTGTCCATCGTCCATCATTAAGGAAAGTTTGCATTATTAAAATTATTTTTTCCTTTTCACCGTTTTTCTTATATTCTTATTATTCCCCTCCGATCATTATTTATTCGATCCATGTGCTTAATTAACAGATTTAACATTTCATCTTTCATACAAATCATAAAATTAAGGACGTTATAACATGCAACTTTTCTTGACACTTAATTTTATTAAGATAGCCTATACGTATACAACGCTTACGTACTGTATTCGTATTCATTTTTTTTTTTTTTTTTTTTTGGAAAATTGCGGAGCATCTTTATTAAGGTGAACACATGTTACTAGGACAAATGCGGAGATTTGATTAAAATAGTCGTTAAAGACACAAAATAACATATGCATTTTTCGACTTCCATATAATTTTGAAAAGTGCTGTACGGCTAGCCAGTACAGTGTGTCCAGGCTAGTCGTACGTGACTCACGTACGGCTAGAACTTTTGGCTAGCCGTACGGCTAGCCACTTCCAATCCAATTTTTATACGGGTCAACGGCATAACTTTTGTGAGAATTATTTCCCGCTTTTCATATTTACATAACACATAATTTTCCAAGTCCTTAAAAATATGTTTGTACTGCGACTAGATGAATGGGAAAGGGGGTAGCGTACAGGATAATATCAGATTAAAGCGTTTTATCCCTCTTTTTTGGGGGGGGGGGGGGGGATTTCATATTTTTCTGAAGATATTCGTTCATGTTTAACCTTTCAACATTTTTTTTTCTTAGTATAAATGTATAAAAACAAATAATGTTTAAATTACCATTGACCATGAGCAGTATTACGCAAAATACAAATATTTTGTTGAGTTCGCACGAAAAAGTTGTTTTGGAAGACAGCCGGAAGTGACAATTATTGCATATTTATTCGTCCTCGTTTTGTTTCGACCTTATTTTGTGCTTGCTTGATTGAACACCACTAAATATTTTCCTAAAACTAAATTAAAGTAGAGAAAGAAAAACTTGTGGAGAGCTTCAAAAAATGTGAGCTGAAGCCTTTAAATGGCAGGTTAAATTTGAAGGACACTGACAGAGCCTAGCTAGAATCAATGAATATGAGCAAATATATTTTATATCAATGTAAACTGTAAATGAAAGAGGTCTGAAATAAAAATGGTCATAATAAAAATATAAGAATTGGATCAATTTTAAGTTAAGATATACATACATACATGTTAATATCTATATTTATCTATATCAAACTCCATGGTTATGGTTATGGAGAAATAAATATTTATTTGCTAAATATCAGGCTATTATAAAAGGAGTTCTAAAAGATGTTCTATCACAAGAATGATGATTCAAAGGATTACAAATATATATTTATTGCAATATTTAAATGATATATCAAATAAGAATAAACAGCAACTGTCTTTGCTCATCATTTTAAGTGTTAACTACTGATGTTATATTTGAAGGCAATGAAATGCTGCAAATTTTGTCTTAAATAAACTTTTCTCCGAAGCTTTTAAAGCTAGTTAATGAATCTAATAAGTTATCGTTATATTAGAGATTTTTCATATCTAAATTAAAGATTTTCTAGACCAATTAAGCACTTTAATATCAGCAATTTGACGTACATTGTCTTCAAAGCAGATATTTTTGGAACCTTCATAAAAATGACAATTCTGGTATGGATGGGAATTAAGTATGATAATTTTGATGATTACTTGACATATTGGTGCATTATGATAAAGCAGTACGGGCCCATGTTTATACTAATTGTCATGGAAGTATTGTAGTTAAAAGTATAATATTGTTGAGTAACCAAAAGAAAGCAATTTACACATTATCAATTGCACTTGCAACCCATGTAAAATACCAAAAAACAACGAGGTCAAAATATGCAAAAATAGTCCTTCCTGTGTTAGTAACGCAGTAGAAATATAATTATGAATACTGAAGTAAAAAAAAACAGTCATAAATCGCACATTACATGTAAATTATATTACTTTAATCTTGAACCTTTTACGTATCCTAAAACCTTAGTACATTTTTCTCAAAGGGCTATTAAACAGTCAAAATCATGCTCGAAAAAGTATCTTCAATTATAAATACTTATAAATAGGATCAATATTTCTGAAGAATAGAGGTGAAGGCAACATAAACCTAGAAGTTCAAAAGGGGCCATAATCCAACAATCAACAGGAATGGGCCTTGAATATTGACGTGCAGTTATGATCAATATTAAAGACGTATAGTTTGAACTAACCACTACAATCCATTAATAGCTCAAACAAACCCAACCTGCGACATTTTCAATTTTGTCGTTTTGGATTTTTTAAATCCTTTTTCCAGAGGTTAAGTTTCAAGTGTTGCACACAAAACATTTAACCAATATTTTTAAGTTATTGTCCTCGGATAGTGTCATTCATCTGCAATTTGAAATCCATATGTGAAGTGACAAGAGACATAAGTGTTATGACGATACTCGATAGCTTTACTTTGATTTTTTTTAAGCTAAAAGATAATAAAAAGTGAAGGAAAGAGGGCAATAATGGCTCTGGATCACGCTCCAGAGATACATTTTTATTTACACCAGTTGCATATGCAATTTACGTCTGCTGGGAATATTATACAACAAAAATCTATAATTTTCAAGCAAAAAAGTTTTAAATGTGTTTACCTTGTTAATCTACATAATTTTACTAATATAACTAAGTATCCCCAGGTGGTGCTCATTTTAACCAAATGGTCCAGATTTAAAATCTTTAAAAGAAAACAGTAAGAAGAAAAGGTGATGTTTATGTAAAATATCGATGGTCTGACCATTTGGTTAGGGAGAAAAAGATTTTTAAGATACACATACTATATAAAGGCCTAGAAATGTATAAATAGCCTAGGAAGGGCTATTTTGTAACTCTACGATTCATACAATTTGTAGCCACCCACAGAGCAATGCTACATGCATTGTCATACATCTCAGCTCTAGGTTTTGCAAAAATGAACAAAGGGCAATAACTCCAAAATTAGGTAAGACAGAGTAATTGTTCTTTAACACTGCACTTTTACACAATGAGATCTATCTACCTACAAAGTTTCATGTTAATATCTCTTATAGTTATGTCCCTGACAAAGTTCAAAATGTAAAAATAAACAAAGGCAAATAATTAAAAAATTAGGCAAGGCAGAGTTACGATTCTTGTGCACTGCATACATACTTAATGAGATCTATCTACCTACAAGTTTCATGTTGATACCTCTTATAGTTTTAGAGTTATGTCCCGGACAAAGTTCAAAGTGTAAAAATAAACAGAGGGCAATAATTCAAAAATTAGGCAAGGCAGAGTTACGATTCTTGTGCACTGCACATCCACTCAATGAGATCTATCTACCTACACAGTTTCATGTTGACACCTCTTGTGGTTTCAAAGTTATGTCCCGGACAAGAATAGCGGACGGACGGACGGATGGCCGAAATGGAATAAGGGGCCATTTCTTTTCTTATTTTATATTGTTTAATAGAGGGCCAATGACCCCTTACTCTATTGTTACGGAATGAACTCTATTGTTCTCTTTTGTTCTGTTAACAGTTAGATGGCCCCTTTCCCTTTTCGGTAGTGCGGGCGGACGGACGGACAAAGCGGCGACTATATGCTCACCCTTCGGGGAGCATAAAAAGGAAGTGGCCCATACTTTTTGCCAGAAGTACTAGTTGTATGTGAGTCGCATACAGTGCTTGTCTTTACACACTGTAGAGGCTAATAGTACAGCACTTTAAGGGGGCAGGGGACATATCCGAATGATGGCCCCGTCAATTTTTTTAATAACTCACACATGGTGTTTTGAAGGTTCTAGAAACTTTTGATATTTCTCTGTTATTGTTATTCTTTCTTGTTTGTGTGTAGGAAATGAGCAGTATTTTTGTTTTTTTTTATCAGAAATTAAGCATTTCTGTAGCTTTGTATGTATTTGTGACTTTCCGAATGGAGGTGAAAAAGTTAACAAGAGCTGTCAGAGGAGACAGCGAAGCTCGACTAATAAAATACTTGACGGAAGATAAAACTATGAAAGAAAAATCAATTATGTATAATTATGTATTAAGTTACAGTAAAAAAATAACATGTTAACATAATTCCAAGATCAAGGGGAATAATTCAGGAAATAGTCACGCTAGAGTTGTGAACCTTATCACACAATATGTGAAGTTTGAAGTTCCTTAAAAGTAAAGAAGTTATAATATTTCTTAAAGAAAATCCTAAGTTCAAAGAGTGATAAATCTGTAAATATTGCTTCAAGAGTTATGAACTTTGTCACATAAAATGTAATCGGTGATAAGGAATAAGTATTTGAAAATCTTGCAAGATTGGTGCTAGAGTTATGAACCTTGTCACATAACATGCGGTTAATGATAAGGTACATATGTTTCACCGTGTACATGTAGTAACGCAGGAATGTGCAAATAACGCTGGAATTGTGCAAAAGTTACGCAGAATTGTGCAATTTAGTGGCTTAAACGAGCACCGCGATAAGTAAATGGACCAATATTTTTTTTATTGTACACCAAATTGGAAGAAATGAGTTAGCGCATACGGTTGCTGAGACATTATACTTTAAACCTTATCAAAAATATTTCCATGATAATGTTTATTTTTCAAGATCATTCGTGAAAATGACAACCTGACTAGCGTTTTGGTGGCGATTTTTAGTTTCGTTGATATCTTTAAATACAATAACATACCTATTACTTTATGAATTATTATATTCGGTGTACCTGAGACATTTGCCAATCTACTCGTGTCATATTACACTTAATTTAGCAGATTAAACGTAATTGAGACCATTTTAACGAGGTAACGCCGAATTCGTGAATGAAGCACTGAAGTTACGACGGTTATCTCATTAAAAGTTGCTAAATCCTATTTTACCAGATTCCTTCTATTGTTATACGACACTTGTAGTTTGACAAATGTTTTAGGTATACAGAATATGAAAAATTAAGTTTTAGATATGTTAAATGTACATATTTATTTGACGAAACCCAAAAGTCACATTCAAAACGGTAATCAGATTGTCTTTCTCACGAATGATCTAAGAAAGTAAACAAATTCCTGAAAAAAAATGAAAGGCTGGTTAAAGAATAATGTCGTAGCAGCCGTATGCGCTAATTCATTTCTTTAAATTTGATTTAGAATAAAATATTTTGGTTCGTCTTCTTACTGTGTTATTCCTTTTGGCAATAGCGTTGCACAGATTCGGCGTTACTTTTACGATAATTGCACATTCCTGCGTTACTGGATATGCACGGTGTATTTCAAGTATGAAGTTGATCCCTTAAGAAATAAATAAGTAACAGTAAAAAATAATATTTTAAAAGAAAAATTCTAAGTATAAGGGGAGATAAATCTGAAAATGTTTGGTGCTAGAGTTATGAACTTATGAACCTTGTCATATAAGATGTGGTTGGTGATAAGGAAGATATATTTGAAGTTTGAAGTTGATAATTTAAGAAATGACAAAGTTATAGTGTGAAAAATATTTTACTGCACCAAAACTTTAATCTGAAATCTGGACGCAGACACCAACGCCAGGCCAGTAAGACAGCTCTCCATATACTTCGTATAGTCACAGGAGATTGATATTCTATTAATAATTGAAAAATATAAGCAAATAATTAAAACAATAACGGCAAATGTACCCCTCTTTAGTATAAATAAACAATAGGAATGCAACGCCTTTTGCACACTCGATACACATTTGATCTAATTACATGTGTATTAAATCAATTTAAACTAGTTAAGCATTTTCGATACACAATACAGAATTATACCTTTTATAACCGCTGATATTTTGAATCAAAACATTGCATAATAATAAATTGGCAATATTAACTAAAATGTCAACAAATAATTTTGTCTGGCACTCCTACAATTAAGGTTATTGTTTCAAGTTTATATTAACATTAGCGCAAAAGAAAAATATGTTTTATCAAACCATTCCCATTAGCTTAATCTACCTATTTTATACTTATAATTGTATGGGTCAATGTCTATAATAATATATATAAAGTAAGATTAATCCACAATCCGCCTTATGTCGTGTGCACATGATTAATACATGAGCTAAGACATATAGACTTCAGTAATTTTGAACCCATTTAGAAGTCTTAATTAAGCAATCACGCAAGGCGTTGGATACAATTATGTTGTCTCAACACATAAAGGCAACCTGTCAGTCACGAAAGGTCCCTTTGAATTTGAAACAGTTCATTCAAATTTTTATGAATTTCAATATCGACATACACAAATTTAGCTATCAACAGCATAAGGTATCGTCAAAAAATTAAGTAGTACAGTACTAATACGATCGACGAAACGGACGACTACTCTCAAGTTATAATCTGTTATGAAGGGAGACAATTCTTTTTTCTTTTTTTTAAAGTATTTTAAAAGTCAATATATGTGTAGCCTTTTGTATCAGCTGTATTACTGCAAGTACAATGTATGTGTTAGTCTAAACATATCAGCTTCAGATATATAATGAATTATGTCATCTTTGTTTTAAATGTTAGTTTTTAAGGGACACAAAACGTACCTCTAAATATACTCTATATTCTACTTAAGACTTTCCTAGCGTAGATCTGCTGAATCAACTTTTTCTTTCTTCCATTTTTTTTAAACTGTCCATAATCAATGTTGGGCGTATCATGATGAAAATATAATTCAAGTCAGACAACAATATACATGCTGAACATGGGTTCAGGTAGGATAAAAACGAGATCAACATATTGTATTGATATATTATCCAGCAATGTTTAATCTTGATGGACACTTTAATCTATACGTGAGTAACCCTAGTAAATATCCAGCCGCCAGTACCAAAGTAAGTAAAAACGCAAAGATTAGTTGCCATCTAAGAGAATATGCTTATTATGTTAAAATATAATAGCAATGATTTGCACTAAAGGCACTGTATGAACGCATGTGAAATAATTGCTGCACATGAAAATAACGGTTCACAAAAAACAATTGAAAGAAACATGTTAAATAATGACAAAAGAATTTATCACTTTATCGAAAGTAATTTTTAAACTAACAGCAAGTTAATATGAAATTTACCCCTTAACCTGCCGGATTTACGTGACGGATTTGCCCAGCTTTGAATTCTAATTCATTTACGGTGCACCAAAACAGTTTAGGTCATTTTGCTCCCAAACAGTAAGCTGAGTGTTACAAACTTAAAGCAACACCAAGGTCCAAAACCACCTCACCTGGTGGAGCTTAAAGATACATAGACTATAGTAATTTTGAACCCAAATGAGAGGTCACTTCGAATTTTGGAACAGTTCATTCAACTTTTTATTATGGATTTCAATATTGACATACACAAATTTAGCTATCAATAGTATATAAGGTATGGTCAGACTGAAATGGACGTTCAAGCTGACCTGGCTTTTTACTGGCGATAAAGGTTTTATAAGAATTATTAACATTCTTAAAATTCTAAAATTCAAGTAGTTCAAAATGTTGACCTTTTTCCGCTAAAAGTTTTCACATCATGTTAACGTCCCCGCCTTTTTAGCGACGTTAAGGCCGGTAGATTATCCGGAAGTTACATACATTAAAGCAAGCGATATTTGAAGTAATTATAATTATTACAGTAAATATTCAGGATTGTTAGAATCGCTACTCATTGCTACATTTATATGAAATTAAATGACGCAGCGCATTTCTTACTTGGTTTCCTCAATCCTAAACAGGTAAATTGAATTTAATTCGAGCAGGTTAAGGGTTGAGTACAAAAAATGCTCTTCCCGAAAGGCTTTACAACTATTGAACTTACATAACCTTCATAACCTCTGATCCCCTTTCAAAATTCCATTTAATTTAGTTCCGCCCATTGTTTTCTCGTTTAGGGCACACGCATTTTTTACTTGGGGACCATATGCCGCTTTTCACGGAATGGCACTTACGTGTCACATTGAAGGTTCCATGATAACCAAGATATGAACACATCTGCAGATGTTTCAAAATTCAAAATTGTACCAGTTCATGTTAAATGTTGAATTCTGCTGAAGCCGGTGCTAGGGGGCGTATACGGTAGTTTGCACTTGACAGTACCGTCCATGAACATGCTCAATCAAACCTAGCCTGCAACTTTTTCAATTTTGCCGTGTTTGGCTTTTTTTCTTTTTTTGATACTTACTTTCTCTATGTTACAAATATGCATGCATTTCTTTACTATGATAAATAACTACACGTAACCCGGGTTTTTCAAATATAATTGAATCTATTTGAAAGACTCGGATGTAACACATAAATAACAAAAAAATAACAGATGGAAAATTCACTATTAACCAACTTCTTTAAACAAATGGAATATTAAGTTTTAGAAAATATAAAATGATACAAAAACAGCATATAATTTTCAACAGTATCACAGAAAAAAAAAACATAAATGGTTCATTATAGTATAAAATAAAAATATTAATATACACATATTAATTTAAAGGATTAATATATAATAATTTCAGTACTCAAATAATTAAAGAAACAACTGCAAGTAGCAATTTCCCAATATATATATGTATATATACTAGGACGAAAAAGAAACACCGGGTACATAAAATATGCAACACATATTTTATTGCTTGGCCTAAAATAATGAAAATCGGTCAGATTTATATAATGCCCCATGTCGCCAGAGTTTGCCAGCAATTTCTTGCCAACAGTAACATACACCCACTCGATTGGCCAGCATTCAGTCCAGATTTGTCCCCAATTGAACATTTGTGGGACGAACTGGATAGGAGGGTAAGGAGACGTCCAAATGCCCCCACTAATCATGTCCAGCTCACACATGCCTTGCATGAAGAATGGAATAACATCCCCATGGCCATGATTAACACCCTGGTGAATTCCATGCATAGACGGATCAGGGCTGCCACAGCTGCGCATGGAGGACACACAAGATACTGATATGTCCGGCCGTGTTTCGCAAAACAAGAAGGGTCATCGTTAAAAGGGGGTATTTTTTCACATAATCAGCATCGGAAATCGATTGAAACTTCAACAGCTGGTTCCATACAGATGACATTTCATACAAAAATGAATATAATAATCCAATAATACAATTTATCCCTTAAAACAATCATTATAGGTTACCCGGCGTTTCTTTTTCTCCTAGTATATATATATAATATCCTATTTTGTTTCTTAACAAAGAAAATATTGCAGTCTCTTTGAAACAGCCATTTTCCTATTGGTCTCCATTAACAATGAAGTGACTACAAGTTTAATCAATCAAATGCTAACAATAAGCAAGAGGAATAATACATCATAATTTATGTTAGAATTTTACAAAAAAAAATTTCATATCAAAATATGACTTAAGTTTTTGGTTTTGGGATTTCAGAAATTTTATGATCATAAGGCTGATGGAGGAAGAGCTTGTGTGCCCTTCCATCCAATATGTGTAAATTATACATTGTATAAGAATATCAATACAAGACAGTAAGATTGTAATAATAATGAGTACTAATAAATATGAACTTAGAGACTTATATTAAAATGAAAATGTGAACTTGTGTGATAATTAATCCCTGATACAGACTTTAAATGTATGAGGTCATAGCTTCTTCTCCACACATTATGCCTCAAAAGTGATTAAATTGTTCATTCTAGAAAAGGCAAACATGACTTTATAAGATTTAAATAATGGTTTTAGAACATTTAAGATGGGTCTGAAATTTTCTGTCATAAAAGTTGCAAATGTAAATAAAGAAGTATTTTGAAAGGAAGTCAAAATACTAAATAACTACATATTTAACTGATTGCCAAAATGCAACAGATGCAAAAGATGGTTCAGTTAATTGGCCAATTAGTAATTTTGGAAACTGTAAAAGGACAAAAAATAAAAAGCTTTTGAAAAATGAAAATAAAGAAATTCCGGGCCATAATGGGCCTGTAAAAAACTAAGATAACTTTAAACAAGACTGACATATCAAAATCAAGTAACAAGATTATCCTATCAAATGCAAGTGTTACAATATGACGCATATAAACTTTAACTAAGTGCATCACAATCACTATTCAGCCAGCCCACATAGCGTTAATCGGTTAGAGAGCAAAATTTGTAATCTAGACATTGTGGGTTCCGATCCCGGGCTAGCCAACTAAAATTACTAATCAGTCTTTCGGATGAGACTTAAAATCGAGGTCCCATATATGAGTGCTTAAACGCTTGGTGCGTTAAATAACCAGGGGAAGTTTTTGGAATTCGGGTATCTTTCTGTATCTTGCACTATCCTCCAAAATATAACAGGGTTTGAATCCCACCAGAGATTTGGGATTCTTTCGTGTATCAAAGCTGTACAGCTTCATAACACGAAAGAATCCCAAATCCCTGGTGGAATTCAAACATACAATGTACAAAAGTTACAGGCAAGTGGTTCTAAGTCAGTGACCTCAATTATTTGCAATGAAGAGAATTAGTGCGGGAGATGTAGGCTACATATTCCATAGTTTCACAAATCCATTTTAAAACTCAAATGGCAGCCTTTTTACTTAAAGGTAGGTTTAAATCATAACACGAACTTTGGATTATTTCAAGCGTGTAAGAAGATATCCATCTATATAGCTTACATGAAGTCAGTGATCACAGAGTCAAGTTGACTAAAGATTGTTTTTTGAAATTGTTGTTATATTTTTTGTATTTTTTTTTTTGGGGGGGGGGGGCAGAGTTGGGGTTGTTTACTGGATTATTTTAGTCTATTTTCCTAACCTTTTCTTCATGATTTTTGTAAGCTTACTGGATAGCTTCCTCACATACAAACAATCTAGATAACATTGCGGTTATTGAATCATTAAGAGCAAGCAAATGATAATTTGAGATTTTATATTTCACAAACAAAAAACCAAGAGGGCCATGATGACCCTGAGTCGCTCACCAGAAACAACTGTTTTTCAGTGTATATTCTAATAAAACATTTGAGCATAGAATATGTGTAAACAAGATATGTTTGTAAAACATGTATGCCCCCTATCGGCAGCCAATAAGTCATGTGATCAGGTTATTATGCACGACTTCTGACCCAGTGAACAAACAATTAATAAGGGTTATCTAGTATCTACTGGTCATGACTAGTCACAAGGTAATAATTATTGTGACCCAATAGGTTGTGTGCAGCAATTAAAGTTATTACAAATCTTACCAAATAATATATGCATACATTTTATGAATCATGTAGGCCTCATTAATGACAGCCAAGTTCTTATATTACATAAGACCTTCAAATGTGTATACCAAAAGCATTTTTAGTTTAATATAAAAATATCAACCAAGGCAACTTGAGTTGTTGAGTTATTGGTCAGAAACCTTCATTAAGTACAAGGTCAATATGACATTGACCCCTTGACCCCAAAATCAATAGGGGTCATCTACTGGTCATGACCAATCATCATACAAAGTTTGAAGTTCCTAGGCCTAAGCGTTCTTTAGTTATTGATCGGAAACCGTTTTTACCTACAAGGTCAATGTGACCTTGACCTTGGACCCCTTAACCCCAAAATCAATAGGGGTCATCTGCTGGCAATGACCAATCATCATACAAAGTTTGAAGTTTCTAGGCCTAAGCGTTCTTTAGTTATTGATCAGAAACCATTTTTACTTACAAGGTCAATGTGACCTTGACCTTTGACCCCTTTATCCCAAAATCAATAGGGGTCATCTGCTGGTCATGACCAATCACCATACCAAGTTTGAAGTTCCTAGGCCTAAGCGTTCATTAGTTATTGATCGGAAACCGTATTTACCTACAAGGTCAATGTGACCTTGACCTTGGACCCCTTAACCCTAAAATCAATAGGGGTCATCTGCTGGCAATGACCAATCACCATACAAAGTTTGAAGTTTCTAGGTCCAAGCGTTCTTTAGTTATTGATCAGAAACCTTTTTTACTTACAAGGTCAATGTGACCTTGACCTTTGGCACCTTGACCCAAAACTCAATAGGGGTCATTTGCTGGTCATGACCAATCACCATACCAAGTTTGAAGTTCCTAGGCCTAAGGGTTCTTTAGTTATTGATCGGAAACCGTTTTTACCTAAGAGGTCAATGTGACCTTGACCTTTGACCCCTTGACCCCAAAATCAATAGGGGTCATCTACTGATCATGACCAATCACCATACCAAGTTTGAAGTTCCTAGGCCTTAAGGTTCTTTAGTTATTGATCGGAAACCGTTTTTGCTTACAAGGTCAATATGACCTTGACCTTTGACCCCTTGACCCCAAAATCAATAGGGGTCATCTACTGGTCATGACCAATCACCATACCAAGTTTGAAGTTCCTAGGCCTAAGGGTTCTTTAGTTATCACTCGGAAACCATTTGGTCTACGGACCGACGGACGGGACGGACCGACAAGTGCAAAGCAATATACACCCTCTTCTTCGAAGTGGGGGCATAACAATAATTTGAAGAAATGCCATGACCTGGGACATTTAAGCTTTAGCTTAAACTGGGCTAATCAAATAAATATAAGCAAACTTGATAAAAGACTTCCTAAGAATGCTACAAAGTTTGGTGATCATCTATCAATTATTTCAGTAGGAAATAATGTTCGAAGACTTTTTCTATTTTTAGCTTTAGTGACCCCTAGAAGGGGCTAATCAAATTAATATAAGCAAACTTGATAAAAGAGTACCCAAGAATGCTACAGTTAAAGTTTGGTGATCATCCGTCAGTTGGTTCTGAAGTAGAAGATGTTTAAATGTTGTTTTTTTCTATTTTTAGCTTTAGCAGCCCCTAAAAAGGGGCCAATCAAATTAATATGAGCAAACTTGATAAAAGATTACCCAAAAATGCTACAGACAGTTTGGTGATCATCCATTAATTATTTCTGTAGGAGAAAATGTTTAAATATATTTCTATTTTTAATTTTAGCAGCCCCTAAAATGGGCTAATCAAATTAATATAAGCAAACTTAATAAAAGACTACCCAATAATGCTGCATACAAAGTTTGGTGATCATCCATCTATTAGTTCTGTAGCAATAGACGTTTAAATGTATATCTATTCTTAGCTTAAGCGGCCCCTAAAAGGGGCCAATCAAATCAATATGAGCAAACTTGATAAAAGACTACCCAAGAATGCTACAGACAAAGTTTGGTGATCATCCATCCATTAGTTCTCTAGAAATAGACATTTAGAGGTATTTCTATTTTTAGCTATAGAAACCCCTAAAAGGGGCTTATAAATATGAGCAAACTTGATTAAAGACTACCCTAGAATGCTACAGACAAAGTTTGGTGATCTTCCATAAACTAGTTCTGTAGAAATAGACATTTAAAGGAATTTTTTTCTTTAGCTTTAGTAGCCCCTAAAAGGAGCTTATCAAATTAATATGAGCAAACTTGATAAAACACTACCAAATAATGCTACAGACAAAGTTTTGTGATCATCCATCAATTAGTTCTGTAGGAGAAGATGTTTAATGGTTTTTCTATTTTTAGGCCTAAAGACCCCTAAAAGGGGTCAATCAAAATAATATTAGCAAACTTGATAAAAGACTACCCAACAATGCTGAAGACAAAGTTTGATGATCATCCATCAATTATTTCTTTAGAAATAGACATTTAAAGGTATTTCCATCTTCAGCTTTAGCAGCCCCTAAAAGGGGCTTATCAAATTAACATTAGCAAACTTGATCAAAATACTACCTAAGAATGCTACAGACAAAGTTTGGTTATCATCCATCAATTCATTCGTTTAAAGTTTTTTTCTATTTTTAGCTTTAGTGGCAACCAAAAGGGGCCAATCAAAATAATATGAGCAAACTCGATAAAAGACTATCCCAGAATGCTACAGACAAAGTTTGGTGATCATCCGGCAATCAGTTCAGTAGAAGAAGATGTTTAAAGGTTTTTCTATTTTTAGCCCTAGATAAAATTTGAGCAAACTTGATAAAAGACTACCCAAGAATGCTACAGACAAAGTTTGGTGATCATTCATCAATTAGTTCTGTAAAAGAAGATGCTTAAATATGTTTCTATTTTTAGCTCTGCTGGTCCCTTAAAGGGGCCAATTGGAATGACATGAGCAAATTCAAGTGTGACTGTCACAAGGATGCTACAGACCAAATTTGAAGTAAACCTGCTTAGAAGTTTCAGAGAAGAAGACGATTGTTGACGCATGACGACGGACGCAAGAGCATCCCCCTTTACCTTTACTAAAAGCTCACCCTGAGCCTTCCGCTCTGGTGAGCTAATAATTATTGACCTCAGTGTGGTCTTTTAAGCTTACAAATGTCTTAAAAAATAAACTGAACTTCTTAAAACATGCATAAAAGTATACACAAAATATAAGTATTATACAAAATAAAAGTAACATGCAAACGAAAGACCAAAACAAAAATATTGTCATTGTAAGTGTTGTAAAGTTCATCTTAAACATTGTACATGCAAAGTAATCACGAAATATTATGCATAGAATGTTGACCTAAAAGTAAGTGTCAATACCACAATACCAAAGGGGCCCTTTAAAATTAGTAACTGGTAACATTAAATTCCCTTTTTTTTTTAAAAAAAACAACAAAAAACAAAAAAAAAACAAAAAAAAACCAACAAACAAACAAACAAAACCTTGTCAGTTACCATTTTCCAAAACTTTGGAAAATGCATACCTCTTTTATTCAGACTACACTGTTCCTTTAAAAAAGTAACATCTAATTTTACAGGCTATTATATATTAATAAAGTGGTCAATTAATTCCCATTCCACTTCACTTATAATGTATACATGTGTACTGTTTTTACATTTTTGTTTCTTTGTTTTTATACTGAATTTTACTAGTGTTTTTTGTTATCAATTACAATATGAAGTTTCTGCATATTGTTTAAGTGCGCCAAAATATATACATGAACATTGTTGTCTTTGACATTGTATGATGCTGACATTATTTCCGGTAGATAACTAAAATTAGTTTTGAGTCTTCAATTGAATCAGTGTCTTTCAGAAAGAAATTATATCACTAGTCAATTTTCCACAATCATTTTCTTCCATGAAAAGTACACATATTTTTTTCCTTTTTTTGAAATCATATTTTCTTTTCTAAATAAATTCCTGTAATACTTAGACAGTGATTTCTTTCCGCTGTATTTTACAGCCGAATAAAGGCTGTTTCCCCTTCCCAAAATAAGTATATTTTCACCTACAAATGCTTCTATTTTCCCCAAAAATGCCATGTGCACATTCTTCACTAGGTTAATGACTTAACAGCAGCTGACACATCAGCTAGAAGACAGAAAGCTGTCCCTATACAAATGTAGATAATACTAGATATCCTCTGCTATGTACCATGCATGTTAAATTGAACTGAAATTGAAAATTTTATAAAATGTGTGAGTAAATTTCATTTTTAGTTGTTGGAATATGCAACAATATATGCCCCTTTTCTGAGTTATCGCGCTATATTTTCCCCTTCAGAAAGCTACAGGTTGTTTTGAAAAATTGAAAAAAACACTGTTAGATATTTTCAAGAAAAATATGTAATAAAATGGTCAGGCTGAGTAAGGGTTAAATTTCCAATCAAAACTTTTTCGAAAAGTCACACTTTATATCCACATGCTTCCTGAATTTGTTTCAAGAATATACTGTCCTGTGTGTCAATGGATGAATCTCCGACTTGGCCATCTTCGTACACAAAGAAAAATCGTGTACACACATTGTCCGGTTCAGGACATACCCATATTGCATTGTTCTTCTTCAACGGTGATGTGATCACCTCGCATATGGCAATACATGTAATATTGCTAGAAGTTAAGAACCGCGTCTTTGTGTCTGGCTTGGACTTGTTTTTGTTTACGCTGTGTGAGCCATAACCCATCCTGGAATAGTCCATCGATGTTGAAATATGTGGGCTCAGGTATATCCCTTCACCATAGGCAGCACCATTCACTTGCAACTTCGTACCCGACGCATTCATGAGACCTTGCCTATAAATAGATTTATGTGAATAAAATTTTACGATAATTTTCATTTACACTGTCTGACTGACATTCATAGTTTCATCAAAAGACATGCTAGACTAATGGCAATAAGGCAATGACCCCATAGTGAAGTTTCATTTACACTGACTTTATCTACTTTTGAGTTTGTTTAATTACTTAGTTATTTCTTTATCTTTCTTTAAGTTTTTTATTCACTTTTCTTTACTTACTTTGATCTTATTTATTTTCTTTGGGTAAGTTTTTTTTTACTTTGTGTAAGTAAGGCGGTTTTCAATCAAAGCACAAGTAGAATTTGATAAGTTAAAAGTAAACTACATGTAATCAGATATATTATGTATCAAAAATTTGAAAACCATGTGTAAAGCATGTTTCAAAAGTTTCTGTAACCTCATAACAACAGCATGCTAGACTATCCTCAGTACTTGATAATAAAACAAGAGCCAGAATAATCTACCAACTTGCACCAAAGTGTGACGCTGATGTAGGGATGAGTACAATAGATCTCTCTATTCTTTGAAAAATGAAACTGGAAAAATGGAAGTGCATGCAAAACTTTACCTGGAAGTCACTCCTTTGCTTAAGCCATAATGAGTGTTGCCACCTAACTTATCTTTTAAAAAGGCAAGGAAAAGATAAAAGATAAAATTCTGAAATGTTCTCATAATGATAAAGGTGTACCTTATTATAGAATGCCAGTTTTCTATACTGGATCCATGAAAGGCAAATGTACTTCCATGTTTTTTCTTGGCTTCTTGAAAGGCGGCCTCCTTTGCTGGGGGGCTGGATAGAAGTAAGAACTGGTGTGGTGTGTGCATGAATTCTAGCCGTCTCTCTGGTGACAACTTCACTATATGCGATCTGAAATATCGCAATTTATTTCTTAATATTTTGAAAACATTTCAAAGTAGTGAAGAAGCACAAAATAATATCCAATGAATATCAAACAATTAAATGTTATTAATGTTGATCTGTCTGTAATAATCAAATCTGTCATAAAACTTATATGAAAAACTTTCGGCATTCAACAATTTTTCAAATAATGGTCAAGGTTATATAAAGGTCAAGGACCAGCTGGTTTTGTCCTACTTAAAAAGTAGAGTCAAGAGGGTTGTTATGTTCAAGTAAAATGTATCCTCTATAATTAACAAAAGTTATACCCAATTATTATAGCCATTTCCACAATATGGGTCAATGTACTTTATGGGTAAATGTTAATCTCCTTACAATTTGTGCAACCAATTTTCTGTCAAGTTTTATTGAAATTTGTCTAGTTAATTGTTTTAGAGCAGAAGCACATACAGAGAGCCAGAGAGACGGATAAAAAGGCTAAAACCTGTGTACCCTCCTTGCATTTTCATTAAGCAGAAAATTATATTCATACTTACTTCTATAAAAATATACTTATCTCCTTGTGAACTTTTATTTTCGTAATTGTCTTTAATATTTAAAGTGTTCAGAAAACTGTATACATTTACGAGTCCTGCATTTAACATAGGTCTGTCATTAAATATATCACAGTATCGATATATCATTCGATACAATATCGATACACACTTTCAAAATATCAATACAAGGTAAAATTTATTTATTTATGTTGGTGAATATACCTCTCTATTTTGCCTAATAAGAGAAGTCACTTTTTCCGGTTTTCTTGGCTAACTTGAACTTTAAACTCTGTTTTCAAATGTCAGTGACAAAAATAACAGAACAAAACTTCATATAATAGTTTGTTGTATTTGTAATCTCTAATACAAGCATGCATAACACCATGATCCCAATTTATAACACATATTTATATGTTTTTCATTGAACCTACCGTCAAAGTCGATACATTAATGTATCGTCGATATTTGTCTCTCGATATATCAATATAAAATTTTCCATCAATGACAGCCCTTATTAAACATAGTTAAAAACTTACAAGTTAGCAATAGCTACTGTACAAACCTGTTACTAGTTATAATCCACTGTATTACGGGATATACACTTCGGTTACTCTGATCCAACTTCTGTTTTAGTGATGACGTCATACATGCCATATCTGACATGCTGGGCATTTCTTGTAACACCTTTTTAACTAAGTCATAGTCACGATTGTTTGGTGTAAACAATAAATTACGCGTGTTGTCAGGATCGATAACCGTTGGAAAAGGGTCGAATATAATATGATTACAGTTTGAAAGGGCCGCTGCACGCGTCAAACTAATCAGCAAATCAACAACTTCAATGTCTTCTACGGCATCTGCCATAACACCTAAATTCAGAAATGCGAACACGCAGAGTTCTTTGCCACAAACAGTCGGTTTTAACATTGCACCATTTTGAAATACATGTCGGGCATCACAGATTACGCAATACTCGTTCATTGTTGGAATTCTTTGTCGTACATATCTGAAAACTTGAATCAAGAATCCATCGGCAATACTTGGAACAACTTTGGCATTTTTTCCGTCCAATTTAGACAAATGCATTAAATTCAAATCTTCAATAACACACGAAGTGCTATGTTCAGGCATTACACTGGTTGTGCGTGCAAGACTTGGTAACATACGTTTCAATTTATTTAAAACTGTTGGATGCGACAACTGTCTCTTCAAATCAGTGCTTGCAATCTCTTCTGGTTTTTCTTTTGGTTTTTCAGTCTTTGTGCCTTTGTATAAATCTTCATTAAATATATCCACTTCTCCAAACTGAAAAACATTTTCGTCTTCAGACAATTGTGATATTGACCTAAAAGGTTTCTGATTTTTAATTTCGGCAGGAGATGACGATTCTGACTTAGATGGTACTGCTTCAGCAATAACATCCTCAAAAGTTTCTCCATTTCCTTCCGCGCATTTATTTGGATTTTCAAGAATCAATTTGGACGCTTCGTCAATATTTCCACGTGTAATGATTAACGCATTCCTTGCTAAATCAGGTTCTATAGAACATTCAAAACCCTATTGGTGTTTTTGATGACGGACCGCTTTGTGGCTTTCATTTCTACGCTGCAAAGGAATGCTTGCTAAATCAGGTTCTTTAGTAGTTGAAATACTAACTTAAGACGACCCATACTAACAAGCTGGGCAAAGTAATGGAATAATAACTTTTTTCATCCCGAACATTTCTTTATGGCAGGCAATTTTTCAAATAATGGCCGCTATTGGTGCTTCAGCTTTGATGTTTTCCGGAGCGCTTTGTGACTTTCGCATTTTTTCTAACTTCAGAAATGCTCCTGATAGTCCCCTCCACACAAATGATCCCATTCAGACGACAAAAAATTCTCAAGACATTTTTACGTACTTGACTTCCGAACCTAAATCCCTCCTTCTTAGATAGTTGAAATACTTCAACTTTAGGTGGATTTGACGACTCGAGGTATTGTGATAACGACAAATTCAGGCGTGTTACCAATGGCTCTGTCCTCAAAACTCCCCATGCATCTGCAGTAACCTCATCAAGAAGAAATCCAATTGGAACGTGCAATTCAACGTCAATTTCGTCAAGTGTTTCAAACAATCGGTAACTAATAGACTTTTTCTCCGTAGAGAAATATCAACCTCCCATATAAGAATAACTGGGGATTCATGGACGCTTTAATAATGTTCGTCACTTTTGAAAAAAAGGAACATCGCAAATATCATCAAATATCTCGTCTTCGTCATCTTCGAAACTGGACAGAGCATCGGTGTAGTGAGATGCTTCTGACTCATGGCTAATGGATCTGAAAATAAAAATTGATACTGTACTGCTAAAAAAAGATCAACCTTTATTTTAATTGAAATGCTACATTGACTACATTGTACAAACAAAAAGTATTGAAAAAATATAAATCAATATCAAAGTTACATTCTGATATGAACAGTCCCTCCATTAATCTTTATAAATTATAATGGATTTGTTTTGTTTTATTTGAAATTTTAACTTTATAAAAATACTTAATCGGCCTACTTAATATGGAATGCGCATATTAAAAGAATCATATTGGAATCATCATAAACACATTAATCTCCTTATGGGCATGAATGCAAAATTTTGTACAATGATATAACTGTCTTCTTTTCATGCATATTATTGAATTCCCTCGCTATGAAATTTTCGTTAACTATCCACTGAGACTTTAAAATTTAACAGCAGAATGTTCGCGGAACAGCGTGTTCCACACATTAAACAAGACAGCCAAGATGGCCAATAAATCCCTCAGCTGACCCATCAATTCATCCGACATTAGACATGCATCCTGACCAAGCTTTATGACAATTGAGTCAAAAAATGTGACCACTAGAGTGTTAATGCTGAAGGTTTTTCAATAATTGGGCGAGGTGACCTAGTTTTTGACCCCAGATGACCCATATTCAAACTTGACCTAGAAATCATCTAAACAAACTTGCAGTCCAATGTCCAGAATATTTGGATAACAACAGTAGCCACTATACAGTTAACAAGATTTTTCTATTTTTAGCTCATATGACCTAAATTTTCATCCGAGATGACCAATGTTCTGACACATAACAGCAATAACCTAGAAAAGCATCCTGACAAAGCTGACTCAAAATGTGACCATCAGAGTGTTAACAAGGGTTTTCCATATTCCGCCCGTGTGACCTAGTTATTCACCCAAGGTAACCAATATTCAAAAATGACCTAGAAGTTTTCAAAACAAACGTTCAGATTAATTTACAGAATATTTTGATCAAAACAGTAGCCACTCGAGTGTTAACAACATTTTTCTATTTTTATCTCCTTTGACCTTGTTTTTCATCCCAGATAACCCATGTTCAAACTCCTCTGAACAATCACCTAGACAAGCATCCTGACCAAGTTTGATGACAAATGAGTCGAAAATGTGATCATTAGAGTGTTAACAAGGTTTTTCCACAATTGTGACCTAGATTTTGACCCAAGGTGACCCATATTCGAACTTGGTCTAGAAGTTATCAAAACACACTTTCAGACAAATTTCCAGGATATTTGGATCAAAACAGTACCTACTAGAGTGTTAACGAGATTTTTCGATTTTTATCTCCTGTGACCTAGTTTTTCATCAGAGATTACCCATGTTCACACTCATTAGAGCAATTACCTAGACAAGCATCCTGTCAAAGTTTGATGATGATTGAGGCAAAAATGTAACCACTAGAGTGTTAAGGAACAAATGTTGACAGATGATGGACATTAAACGAATGTAAAAGCTCAACCTGAGCTAGCTCAGGTGAGCTGAAAAGGAAGGGAAAAGTAATAATGGCTTTCAGGACTCAAATATCTGCTCATCAGAAATTTATTTTTTAAAAATTGATATTAAACAAGTACTCAAAAGGTAAAGTGAATACTTTTATACTTCTAGACATAATAACTAACAGTTTCTGAGAAAAATGAAAGTTCTTAAACAAAAAGGCTTGCCTCTGATGGCTTAAACTGACATGGCTAGAGATAATCATACATTAGAATATGTAAGACTTGGGTACTATAATAATATCAGGAACAGAGAGACAAACATAATAATAGAATTCAATCTTCCTAGAAAGACTAGTGGTGCGATCATCCATGTTAATTCAGCTAAATGATTTAAGATAATTGTGTAAAAAGTGCAATAAAATCCCCAACTGCAATCAATAAATTTCCCTTTAAATTGTCGTAAAAATTCAAAAAACATTCCTTCAAATACATCACGTACACGATTCATAAACGGTCATAATGTTCATAAACCTTTCACTAGAATTTTCATAGAAAAACGGTTCAGGCCATCGTTTTAAGATGGTCAAATTTTCGTAAGCACATTAATTTCTGAACAGTACAATGTCATAAACGGTGCATAAAATGTTCATAAATATTCAGGGAACAAGTTTGATTTTCATGTAATAAATGCGGAAAGTCCATACCTAACAAATATCCTTTCCAAATAATTAAATTCCATCTACACATTAAGGTTGTTCATCCCTGGAAGTTTAAGCAAAATCTGCCATTCGGTTTAAGAGGAGTTTTGTTCACAAAATTTCTTTATGGTATATAGTGAAAAAATCAACAAAGGGCCATAATTCTGTTAAATTTGGTCGCAGCAAAAATTTCTTCCTTTAATGCCATCTACACATTAAGGTTGTTCATCCCTGGTAGTTTAAGCAAAATCTGCCATCCAGTTTAAGAGGAGTTGCATTCACAAAATTTCTACATAATATATAGTGAAAAAATCAACAAAGGGCCATAATTCTGTTAAATTTGGTCGCAGCAAAAATTCCTTCCTTTACTACCATCTACACATTAAGGTTGTTTATCCCTGAACGTTTAAGCAAAATCTGCCATCCGGTTTAAGAGGAGTTGCGTTCACAAGATTTCGGGACGTACGGACAGACGGACGGACGGACAAGTGCAACGCTATATGCCCCCCCCCCCACTTTGTGGGGGCATAAAAACAAATACATATATAAGATTTCAATCTTACCTAGATAACGCTGGTGGTGTGAGATCATCCATGATTTAATTCAGCTAGAATTGATTTAGATTAAATTGTGTAAAAGTGGCAATAGAAATCCCTCAATCTGCAAATCACAATATAAGAATATCTTATTTTAATGGTTAAAATTCAAACGAAAACAGTCACACATGTTCATAAACGGTCATAAATGCTCATAAACACTTTCAACAAATTTTCATTATAAAAAGGTCATGGGCATGTTCTTAGATGGTCATAAATGTTCATAAGCAGTCATTAATGTTCATGAACAGTCACAAATGTTCATAAACGGTCATAAATGTTCATAAATATTCACGGGAATCAGAGCTTTGGATAATGCATGTCATGTAGATAATGCGGAAAGCTCCATAACTCTACAAATTGTCTTTTCAAAAGTAATTAAATTTCATGATTTTCGTTCTCATTTTAATTTACTATCCTAAACATTAAACATGTACAGTACACATACATTTAGTTAAAACATGAATGAGATATTGTTAGAAATTTTAACATAATTCACATTTATTTCCTTATCATACCCAAACAAGAGCTGTCAGAAAGACAGCAACTCTCGCCTATTCTTAGTGCTTGATAGTAAAAGTGCCTTGATAATGTTAATAACAAAAGGACAATTTTTTTTATTTAAATCCATGTAACAGTTATAGGCCCTGGAGAGAGTCCTATTATGCTCTCAAAGAAGAGTATAAAATTTCAACTTGTTTCAATAGAATATGAAAATAACTGAGGTGGTATGCAAACCTAAATGTAAATTCTAAGTTGAAAAAGGGGCATAATTCTGACAAATGCTTGATACAGTTACCTCCTCCTGTCTAAAGGTTGGGGTCATGATGGTGAACAAGTGTGCAATGTTTCAAAGCCATATGTCAATGGACCTTGAAAATATTTGAGGTATTACAAAAACTTTAACGTACATTCTAATTTGAAAAAGGGGCATACTTCTGTCAAAATATTTGATACAGTTACCACATCCTGTCTACAGGTTGGGGTCATGATGGTGAACAAGTGTGCAAGGTTTCAAAGCCAGAGTCAAACTTACGTTCCATATCCGAAACTCTTTTATCCAAATCCTTGACACTGCATTTTGAACCACTAGACGAAGCACGTGGTTTAGTGTTCGATTTGGAATGAAGCGATCTTACCGAAGATTTGTCACTTTGTCACTTTTCTCGGTGTCAATAATACTGTCATCCTTATCACTAGCGGTCCGAACCGCTGCTTCAGTCATAATAAAAAAAAAAAACTAATAAAAATCTAACAAAAAACTGCATCGCTGTAACAAGCGAGCATAAGTGTAAACGTCCGATTGTTTTCACGCTAAAAGTAAAACTGAGGGGCGCATGCTGTTTCGGTCTTAGACGCTTGCTTTTTATTTTAGTTTTACACATGCGCCTCGGCGTGTCCGATTGTAAACAAAGGGAAGTAAATCCTACATGTATATTTATGACTGGTAAGTTTAACGAGTGAAATATAATTATGCAAGACAGAGATATGGTTCTTTATCACTGCACTTTTACACAATGACATCTGTCTACCTACAAACTTTCATGTTAATATCTCTTATAGTTTTAGAGTTATGTCCCGGACAAAGTTTACAGTGAAAAAAATAATCAAAAGGCAATAATTCAAAAATGAGGCAAGGCAGAGTAACGGTTCTTGTGCACTGCACACCTTCCCAATGAGATCTATCTACATGTACCTACAAAGTTTCATGTCGATACCTCTTATAGTTTTAGAGTTATATCCCGGACAAAGCTCAAAGTGTAAAAATAAAAAGGGAAAATAATTCAAAAAATAGGCGAGGCAGAGTTACGGTTCTTGTGCACTGCAGATCTATTCAATGAGATCTATCTATCTACAAAGTTTCATGTTGATACCTCTTGTAGTTTCAAAGTCATGTCCCGAACAAGAATAGCGGACGGACAGACGGCCGAAATGGAATAAGGGGCCATTTCTTTGGTTATTTTCTATCGTTTAATAGAGGGCCAATGGCCCTTTACTCTATTGTTACGGAATAAACTCTATTGTTCTCTTTTGTACTGTTTACAGTTAGATGGCCCCCTATCCCTATTCCATAGTGCGGACGGACGAACGGACAAAAGGGCGACTATATGCTCACCACTCGGGGAGCATAAAAAGGAAGTGACCCATACTTTTTGCCAGAAGTTCTAGCTGTATGTGAGTCACATACAGTGTTTGCCTTTATACACTGTAGAGGCTAGTAGTGCAGCACTTTAAAGGGACAGGGGTCATATCCGAATGATGGCCCCCGTCAATTTTTTTAATAACTCAGACATGGTGTTTTGAAGGTTCTAGAAACATTTGATATTTCTCTGTTATTGTAATTCTTTCTTGTTTGTGTGTAGGAAATGAGCAGTATTTTGGGTTTTTACCAGAAATTAAGCATTTCGGTACCTTTGTATGTATTTGTGACTCTCCAAATGGAGGTGAAAAAATTAGCAAGAGCTGTCACAGGAGACAGTGACTAATAAAATACTGGACGCAGTAAGGAAGATAAAACTATGAAAGAAAAATCAATTATGTATAATTATGTATTGTTATATTAAAAAATAACATTGTTAACATAAATTCCAAGATCAAGGGGAATAATTCAGGAAATAGTCACGCTAGAGTTGTGAACCTTATCACACAACATGTGTGTAATGATAAAAAATATATATTTGAAGTTTGAAGTAAATACCTTAATAAGTAAAGAAGTTATAATATTTCTTAAATAAAATGTAATTGGTGATAAGGAATAAGTATTTGAAGTTTGAGGTAGATACCTTTAAAACTAAAGAAGTTATAGTAAAAAATAACATTTTTCCAGTAAAATAAATCTAAGTTCATAAGGAGATAATTCTTGCAATATTGGTGCTAGAGTTATGAACCTTGTCTCATAACATGTGTTAATGATAAGGTATATATATTTGAAGTATGAAGTTGATCCCTTAAGAAATAAATAAGTAGAAGTAAAAAGTAATATTTTTTAAGAAATGTTCTAAGTTCAAGGGGAGGTAAATCTGAAAATAGTTGGTGCTAGAGTTATGAACCTTGTCATATAAGATGTGGTTGATTATAAGAAAGACATATTTGAAGTTTTAAGTTGATATCTTAAGAAATGACAAAGTTATAGTGAAAAATATTTTACTGCGCCAAAACTTTTTATCTGTAATCTGGACGCGGACGCCAACGCCGGGGCGAGTAGGACAGCTCTTCATATACTTTGCATAGTTGAGCTAAAAATCAAGCTTCGACAGGTGGCGCAAAACAAGTACGAAATTTCGAATAAATTTTGTGAAAAATCTAAATGTTTGACAGACACCTTTTGGTCATTTTTGAAAATGTCATTGATTGCACTGTGTGTTAGTGATATTTTTAAAGGAATCGGGCGAATTCTGGAGTACATCTACATCGTACGTTTCCGCAATCACACTTGATTAAAACGCGACGGGAGGTGCTAGGTCAAGAAAAAGAAATATACATGAAATGATAGAAAGTGAGAAGAGGTTGGATAGGTCAAAAGAAAGAGATATAGACAAAAAGTCTGGCCAGCTATATTTTCGCCTCTTCAACCCAAACCTCTCCGGTTACGGTGGCCGCGGCTGGCACAGCCTTGGATATCACTAGTGGGTACTTGTAGCCGGGCCCCTTATGGCGGATTAGAATGTGAGGGATGATAACCCCTGCTTGAAGGATACCAAGTCAGGGGACTCTGCAATGGGTGCAGGTAGGCTTTTCCAGGCTGTGGCTGTACTAGAGAAGGAGTTCTTGTAGTACGATGTAGATGTGGATGGTTGGTGTAACTTCTTGGAGTGGTCACGTCTAGTGCGGCTTGGGGCAGGGGTGAGGTAATCGCTGACTGGTATGTCTACAAGGTAATTGATGATCTTGAACATTATGGTCAGCTGGGATTTAGTCTGTCGTGACTCTTATATCTCCCACCCCAAGTGTTGGATCATGGAGTATACGCTGCTGGTGTTGTGGTAACGGTTCGTCACATATCTTGCAGCTCCCCACTGGACCATCTCGAGCTTGCGTGTAAGGTCCTTGGTATAAGGGTTCCAGACGGTGGAGCAATATTCAAGGCCTGGTCGCACGACTGACATGTAGGCTGTGCTCTTGACCTGTTCGTTGCTGATGCGCAGATTGCGTCGAAGGAAGCCGAGTGTGCTGTTGCCCTTCTTCACAATCTTGTAAACGTGTTGGTTCCAGGAGAGGTTTCCAGACATATAGACTCCGAGGTACTTGGCTGTCGAGTCCATCTCGAGTGTGTGGTCCTTTAAGGAGTACAGGTATATGATGGGGGTTTTCTTCCTGTGGACCCTGATTATGCTGCACTTCTCTGGGTGGAAACTCATGCCCCAGCGTTTCTCCCACAATGCCTGTAAAATGTGGCAGTCCTCTTCAGTGGCGATTTCCCGGTATACCACACAGTCGTCCGCAAAGAGCCTGGCCTTGGACGTGACATGAAGTGGCTGGTCGTTGATGAAGACCAGGAAGAGTATGGGTCCGAGCACGCTTCCCTGGGAGACTCCGCTGATAACGGATGATGGGTCGGACGTTGCTCCATCAACGACTACCCGCTGAGTGCGACCTGTGAGAAATGCCTCAAGTATGCTGCACCCAAATTCAAATAGCCCAGATTGGTATATTTTAGGTGTGATTTTTGCTGGGTGGGGGTAATCATAAATTGCTGTCAGTCAGTATTTTTTGCAGCAATGCATGCAAACTATTATTTTTTCAATGTTTGTCTTATATCCTTAAATAATGCTGTTATCTGAAACAGATTTTAAAATATTTGGAATAATTGTTTCTGGCCACACTGAAATACAAATTTGTTCATTTTTAGGTGCCCTGCGCCCTTAAATGTTACTTTAACTAAAAAAATAATTAGTAATGCAAACTTAGACTTCTAGATCGATCTTACTTAGATGAAAGTTTCTTTAGCTAGATCGATCTGACCCCTTAATAAAGAATGGAATTTTCATCCATAAAAACACACTATAATTTGCACCGAAAAAACAAGCCGACAAAAACTGTTTGAACTAATAAGTCGAAATGACTTTGGACCGAGTTAGTTTCGGGATAAGATAAGATAAAATTATCTCAAACACAGAACAAACACCGATGAAACAGATATAGATTTAATAAGAGCTTAGACACACTCTTATATATTAAATCAAATGAACACTACTGGGATCCTACATATTACCGGACAAAATATGATGTTTTTCCGCTGTAACTTTTATTTAAAATAACGAAAAAGAATTGAATTTTACCCAAATAATTTTGGGTTCTTGATACACGTAAACATTCCTTTATCAAACATGAACTTAAATATTTGACCGTAGAAATGTGTCTTTAGAGTAGGGCATTATAAGAGGAAAAAATCGTGTAGACAACTCAATTTACCGGACATTGCGTTTCAATTTTTTTTAATTCCTGAATTGAAATTAATCTTTAAATAATCAGCAAGGAAACTACGACTATTGAATGGCAAGGTTAAGATATTGGA
Organism: Ruditapes philippinarum; assembly: GCF_026571515.1. Classification (NCBI taxonomy): domain Eukaryota; kingdom Metazoa; phylum Mollusca; class Bivalvia; order Venerida; family Veneridae; genus Ruditapes; species Ruditapes philippinarum. The sequence continues at coordinate 35,598 of NW_026858069.1, forward strand.
AAAACCCAGTATGTCAGTAAAATTGACACGGCAGCCATGCTTGTTACGAAGAGGCCAATATAGGGGTGTAATTGAAATTAACACTATTAACTCAATTAAAGTATTGATTCTTCATAATCTTTAAACGTATGAAACATTTTGATATTCAAATGGAATTATGTTCTTTGTCATACAGTTCCCTTTTGTTCATCATGTAGCATGGTACAAAAGCCATAAAATCTATTTAATTTACATCTCATGTAGAGTTTCCTCCCATGGGCGTAACCCGTTTCCTTATATGTTTTATAATTTGCATTTCTTTGTAAAAGACAACAACGAGATACAGTTTGAACTAAATTTAAAATTACTTTTTATCATTAGAATATGTTACGATTGTCTCCTGAGTTAACGTTGAGAAGAATTAACAGTAAAACCCATCTAGCATAACCCATTAAGGGCCATAATATTTGGGCATACGCAGAACAGATTATTCCCCCCGCATGACCAGGTCATGGAATAACTAGTAAACAAAAGGGTATGATGTTAGTAAATAAAGAACTGAATCAACAATATTTGCCTGAGAGTGGTTTTGTTGTTATATACTTTGAAATAGAAAGTGCGTGTACGATTCAGACCGGATGATTTTTTAATCGAAACAAAAAATAAAGCCTTATTTCACAAGAATAAATTTTGTCCGGTAAACTGATTGTCCGGTAAATATGTAGGACCCCAGTAAAGTAATTTCTAAATAAACAATGAAATATACTAAGCATATCAGTCTAAAGGTAAGACAAATCATCAACTTGAACAGATATAAATTATGACTTATTTCAGACCAATAAAAATATAGATTTAAATGAACACAGATCAAAATCGCACAAAACAGAAAATCACATAAAATAAAAGTCAAACTGACTTTAATTGAAGAAAAATTAAAATACATGAAAGGAAATTTAACAAACAAAAAAAAAGTCTTAGAAATCTACTTTGTAAAAACAAGCAAACAAAAATAAAATGGGTTGGGAGGGAGAGGCGAAAAAGATCTGTATCAACCAATATGTGTCTAAGAACTGTAAAAAACTGAATTTATAACAATTAACGCGTAGGAATACAACTAAATCAGTGACCCGAAAAATACGAATACCTAAAGAATGACCCATCAGATGAACCAATACAAATTTCTGTATTTTATCGGTAATTAATAGATTTTAGATAAATCGAAAATACTCTACATTATAAAGGTAAGACGGACGGACCGGAGTTAACACGGAGTCTCTTAAGTTATAACACATCCTTATCAGATACATAAAATGTTAAAAAGACATGTCGGTTAAAAATACTGATAATGATACTTACAACTCTGTTCTTGTATTACTTGCAGTCCGGTCTGTTGACTTTGCAATTCCACAACCGCAACTATTCGGCCCTTTCCATCAGTCTTCGGATTGACCTGCGGCATTTCGGTCTAAACAAATAGTAATTTAATGCTGGAAGTTGTTGACAAGTTTATTTCAAATATTTGTTGTAAAAGTCCACCTAAAATAAGTGAGCAAACAATACATTATTTCTATATTTATTATTATGGTTGTAGAAACCGAAAGTACAAAAAACCAACCTGTTGACTTTTAGTCGGATGTTTCCACAGCCGAGATAGTCTGGTTCCCGGTCGTACTTTGCTACGTAAAGAAACAGTTATATTTTCAAGGGTAGAGTTTTTTAACGTAAAAGCATCTTATATTAAATATTTTTTTCTTGATAACTATTAAAAATAGTTTTACTAGGCCAAGGTACATTACAATGATATTTAATTCTAAGATTTCTATATCTACTACAACAAAACAATAAATGATATTCATTTTCAATTACATTTTGGTTGCAGATATTAAGTAATACAAATAATCTATATTCCTCTATACAGCTAAAATGTTATGAATGGTATTTATAAAAATGTTGCAATGAAGGTGATGATTCAAGTTTATATTAACATTAGCGCAAAAGGAAAATATGTTTTATATATAAGATTTTCTCAAACCATTCCCATTAGCTTACATTACTTATTTTATACTTGTAATTGTATGGGTCAATGTCTATAATAATAGATATAAAGTTAGATTAATCCACAATCCGCCTTATGTCGTGTGTACATGATTAAAACATGAGCTAAGAGATACATATAGACTTCAGTAACTTTGAACCCATTTAGTAGTCTTCAGCAATCACGCAAGGCGTTGGCTACAATTATGTTGTCTCAACACATAAAGGCAACCTGTCAGTCACGAAAGGTCCCTGTGAATTTGAAACAGTTCATTCAATTTTTTTATGAATTTCAATATCGACATGCACAAATTAGCTATCAACAGTATAAGGTCTCGTCAAAAAAATTAAATAGTACAGTACTAATACGATCGATGAAACGGACGACTACTCTTAAGTTATAATCTGTTATGAAGGGAGACAATTATTTTTTCATGGGCAGTCTTTTGAAAGTATTTTAAAAGTCAATATATGTGTAGCCTTTTGTATTAGCTGTATTACTACGACCGAATTACGGACAGGGCGGACAGTGAGACAGGGTGGAACGTACCAGGGTGGACCGTATGTTCGGATGGGGCGGACCATATTTTGGGACAGGGCGGACGGTGACTCGAGACGAACGGACCATAATTTAATGTATTAAAAATATTTAAATACTGAGGTTGCCTTCTTATTACTTTTAATATCATTATAAACATATACATATACGCCCTGTCCTACGACCGATTTATATGTATTTGTCAAAAATCCCAATATAGTCTTAAGATAGATTTTTAAAGAATATTACATTTATTTATTCCATTTTAACCTGTTGTTATCTACTTATGCATCGTATTTGTATTTGTATAGGATTACCTACTGATCGTTCCTGTAAAGATTGAACAAAATCAAGTATATTGTTTTGAACCAAAGGTTGTATAAAGAAATCGTTGATAAGGCCTAAAAACGGACACACTGCCGTAACAAAAGCCCATACCTGAGAGTTACAATATCAGAACACACAAGTACTGTATATATGCTCTTTCCTTATATAATTATGATTATTTTTGTATAATAAGTTTAAATGTATTTCAAGTTCCTCGTACAAGTATTATATTATGTCTTATATAGGGAGATAGTTCAAAAAGTCATTTATGTGTAGTTACTGTTCTTCAGTACTATCATTCTTCTGACGGGTAAAAACGGAAGCGGTGCATAAAATACCGAATGACACCTTTAACCCATTACCGCATGAGAGTTTTGTGAATAAATGGCTGTTTTCATTAAAAAGCCTCCTGTTACAAGTTCGAGGTGAAGTTTCAATAAGATAGCATTGCCAGTTCAGAAGTTGTTCTGTGGAAAAGCATTATTTAAAAATAAATAAGTATCATAAAGGTAGATAATTAAAAAATTAAACAAGATAAAATTATGACTTCTGTACATTTCACTTCGTCATATTATTTTCTATCACTGTATGATGTTTTAATCAAATTAGTTCGATATTTTTCAAATCATTCTCCGAACAAGCATTATTTAATATTACAAACGAAGATAATTAAAACATCTAAGTAACGTACAGTTCTGATTTTTTGACACTGCACTTCTTCTCACAATTCGAAGTTTCAATGAAATATCAATGATGGTTCAGAAGTTATACTAAATTAAAGCAAGATAGAATCACGGATCTTTAACACTGCAGTTCCTGTCACTGGTATTTATAATTGTGTAAAGTTTTAATAAAATTCCTCCAATACTTTTCAAGTCTTTTCTCTTCAGAAAAATACTAAAAGTACTTCCTCTTTTAGTCCCTACAACTGTGTGAAGTTTCCGTTAGATATCATTGATGGAATTAAAATAATGATAATTCGGACAAGCATTTTTTTCTTAAGGTAGATAATTATGGTTCTTGGATACTGCACATCCCCTTAAAAGTCTCTATCACTGTGTAAAGTTAAAATAAAACTCCATCATTACTACAGTTTCAGGTTTTTCTACGGAAAAAAGTTCAACGGACAGACGGAAGGTCGGACAAGTGGCAATTATATGCCCACCCTTTGGAGCCAATAAAAATGGGCACAGGAAGTGTGCTGTGAATTTGTTTGAATTAAACTATATTTAGATTAACATTATTTGATTGGTATACACGTGTACTCGTACGGCTTAAATTCAATCAAAGCCGATGTTACTTTTCTGTCATGTTTGTATTAAATAAAATAGCTTTAATAGTTCATTTAATATATATAGAATGAAGTTGAACGATTACGTTATATATGTCTGAATGGTTAATGAATAAGCTTGAGTATATTTTTTTTTCTTTATAGTAATTTTAAGTGTATATATGTTTATAAAGCCTGTAACAAGCAATAAATCATGTTAAGTTGAGTCTTCAGTCGTGTAGCTATATGTGTATTAGGCAAATAAGCAATAAATTGAAACTATATTGCCATGCATTAGTTTCTTGTGTTTTTTTATTGCTGGCCATCACTGTCTTGGGTGGTAACCGGTTATACAATATATGTATATAGTATATTCTGAAAATCTTTTTATAATTAAGAAAGAAAGAAAAATATTAGATTCTACAGCCTGATCTCTTTTGGTCGAATTAACTTGGCATGTCTTGAACCGGTTTGAAATATTCTATTATTTTACATACAACCTATTGAACATCACATTTAAAAAAATATGTTATTTTTTCATCCCAGTTTCTATATTTTTCGGAATTAAGCGTCCTTTTGCCCAATCCGCGTTTTACTTTCTCCTTTCAGGCCACGTATAACGACCAAATACACGGAGTAAAAATTGTAGTGACACCGTTTGCCACGCTGGAGGCCGCCATCTTGGAATAACAAACCGGCAATATTGGTTTCTAACAAAAACAAACCGTATTTTTTAGTTTTATAGACAAATTATCCATCTATTTCAAGTATGGAGCATATATTTTACATATTGCCATTGATCGCTGTGTGTATATGTGTCTCATATGCAGGAGAAATGACATTTGAGCTCCCAGATAATGAAAAACAATGTTTTTATGAGATGATCGACAAGGATGTAGAATGCACACTTGAATTTCAGGTATATACATGACCTCGCAACCTTAAGTTATTTCTAAAAGATATATATATTTCTTTTTCAGCTTATCAAAACTAAAAACACAACACAGATATGCTAGTTTAGGTGACCTAAACTTCCTAAAAAGTGTTGGATCAGCAAATAAATACCATAATTTTGTGATTGACATATTTGCATAAATTATACGAATAAGGCAATGCCTCAAAGCAAGCTCTTTGACAGAAATTAATATGAAAAAAGGCAAAGGAAATGAACGGGGAAGTCGGTCAAAAAATCCTTTTGTGACATTTGTCATACTTTTGGTCGCACTATTCACTTAACACCATATTTTACATTTGTTTTAAAACTGCCATTCTGTATTTTATGCACTGCTTTTGTTTATACTGGTTCCCTGTCCAATTATGGTTTCTGTAAATGTGCACAGGAGACCAGTCTACGCATCCTGATTAAAATAAAAAATGAAAGAAATTTTCTTATCTGACTTTCCTGTTCAAAGGCTTTGCCTGCTTTCATAATATGAAATTAGGCAAAGCCTATGAACAGGGAAGTAAAAAATCCTTTCATTTTTCTGTTTTGAGGTGTGATTCGGTATTATATGTACACACTTCCGTTTTCACTCGGAACACTCGACGATTATTATTAATCCAAAAAGTTGAGATTTGTTATGTTATCGGAATGCACCACCTTTTATCCTTGAGTTACATTGTAAATGGCGGCGCCTATCTAGAACTGACACTGAAAATTTCATTGATGGGTATAGAATTCTATATATATTTTTTCAATTGTTTTTTATTTGAATTTTCTTTTAAATATACATTTGTAGTCTATAGCCGGGCAAGCCAAAGCCCGGGCCCGCAAAGCGACTTTGTCTTCCCCGTAATATTAAATTAGGCAAGGCCTATGAACGGGGAAGTCGTTAAAAATTCCTTTTATTCTTTCTGTTTTAAAGGTGTCATTCGGTATTACATGCACCGCTTCCGTTTTCACTCGGAACACTCGACGATTATCATTTATCCGAAAAGTTGAGATTTGTTCCGTTATCAGAATACCCCGCCTATTATCCTTGAGTTACATTGTAAATGGCAAGACAAGAACTGACACTGAAAATTTCATTAATGGGTATAGAATTCTATATATTTTTTAATTGTTTTTTATTTGATTTTCTTTTAAATATACATGTGTAGTCTATAGCCGGGCAAGCCAAAGCCCGGACCCGCTTCGCGGGCCCGTTCTTTGACTTCCCCGTATTAATGGTTGATAATATGAAAAAGGCAGAGCCTCAAAGCGAGCTCGATTTTCTTTTACCGTAAGATATATTAAAACAATCGTTCATTTTTATTTTACATTTTCCGTTTTAAAATTGTCATTCAGTATCTTATATACTGCTTCCGTTTATTCTGGTTCCTCCTTTCTATTATGGTTTCTATATAAGTGCGCGGGACACCAGCCACGCTTCCGTTTTCAATCAGAGTACATCAGCTTTTATCCTTATCTTGTAATTCGAAAAGTTGTGATGTGTCCCATTCGGTACTTCGGACGAACGTTTTCAAAACCATAACTTAGCAGGTACTAGCGTTACCGTAAAGCTCGCTTTGCGAGCAGGCCCTTCGGGCCAGCTCTTCGAGCTAGCTATTAAATTTAATTGTTGTACAATCAATTTTCTGAACTCACAGTATCAGTTTTGTAAGCAGATTCTAGTACATGTTGGCTTATCAGTTGGGTTTGATTTTCTCTTGTCATAGGTTATAACTGGAGGTCATTATGATGTAGACATGGAACTTACAGATCCCTATGGTAAATCTCTATACAAAGATGTGAAAAAACAATATGACAGTTACACATGGACAACAGATTCAAAGGGGGTCTACAAGTTCTGTTTTAGCAATGAGTTTTCGACGTTTACACACAAAGTTGTATACTTTGACCTGGAAGTGGGAGATGAAGACCCCCTCGCGAAGAAAGAGGGAGGTGACGCACACGCCACTGCTATGACAATGGTACAGAATTTTTATCATCTTTTCTCTTCTTTCTGCCCCACCCCCCATACTGTCCCGCCTAAAATCATACAAAACTCAACTTTGAAGATGAATTCTTCTATTTCATAGGTAAAGATGACCAAATTTGCTTTTTTAGAAATAACTTAGTAAATAAGTACTTCCATTTAAATCTATCCATGTAGTCAGTAGCATACTGTAAACATGCCTTTTCTCAGTGTCACTACAGGTGAGATTACCAGACCCATCTCCAATGGCAAATATGCTTATTTTGTTCCCAATTTTCAAATAAAAACGGGTTAGGTACATGTAATGGCCTGATAAAAATAGCCATTTTCTTGATTTTGATTGTTTTCTAAACATACATTTGCTTAGCTATTAAATGTTGTTTGGTATAGATATGTAATGCATGCATGCCTTTACTGTGGTGGTATTGTTTTATTTTATAAAATCTGGTGATGGCAGTTGATAGAGTACAACAGAAAAAAATCTCTGTTACAGGGTCGAGAAAGGTCGAAAAGACGGTTATTCCGTACACTGTGCCAATAGTTTTCATTTATTTATAGAACAGATTTCTTAAAAAATTGTTCATGAATCATGTTGCTATGGAAAATCAGCATTTCTAACAGTCACAAATATGATCCATAAATTGAGATATTCAATTATAACCTGCTGAATCGTAATGGAATTGCCCTGCTTTGAATTTGGATCAGTCAATGCAAAATTCCAGGGATTTCAAATTTTACAAAAATTGAACTATAATTATGTACCAGTAGAATACTAAAGAGCCTAAAAAGACTGCACAGAAATTCTGTAGGCTGGCCTGACTCAATACTGATGACAAAGGCCATTAACTTACTGTTCCAGCAAGTAAATTTAAAGGCACATTAAGCCTTAGAATCAAATAAATTTCTACTTCTTAGGTAAGGGCATACATGAATATTATAATGTTAAAAAAAATGGTTTTAGAGAATGTAGGCTGCTTGTTACCTGAAGAAAGTAGTGCTTAACGTGAAATAATTTGTCATAAAAGTAGCAAAATGTAAAGTTGTATTTTTGACTTCCATACAAAATACTTAATCACTTTAACTATACAAAGTTCCAAAAGGCAACACAAAGAAAAATTGGTTCAGGTAATTGGCCAATGTGCAACTTTTTGTTAAGTATAAAAGTACACAAAATTAAAAAGCTTTTGAAAAATAAGAGTAAGAGCATTTTGGGGGCTTTAAAGTAAATGTGATGCAGTACAATACAATAGAAATAATTCAGTACAATACAGTCAATACAATACAATTATGAATAAATGCAGTACAATACAATAAATGCAGTACAGTACAATAGAATAAATGCTGTACAATAAATGCAGTACAATACAATAAGTGCAGTACATTGAATACAATAAATTCAATAGAATACAATAGAATAAATGCAATACAATTAATGTAGTACAATACAATAAACAATAAATGCAATACATTGAATACAATAAATGTAGTACAGTGCAATAGAATACAATAAAATTAATACAGTACAATACAATAAATGCAATACAATACACCACACAGTATTAATTCATGGAGTTTATTATATATTTAAGTAAGATGACAAAGAATCCTATCATTTAAGTGTTTAAATTGACATCATCAATAAAAAAATTGTTGATATCAATGTAGTAAATGTTTTAACTGTCACAGTCTGTCTTATGCTGTCAATAAAGAGCCAAGGGGTCCATTACATGTGTAGTAATGGTATAAAACATGAATTAAGACAATGTCAGTATATTTAAATTTATCATTATTAACTGACTTAATTCTAAATGAAGAATCTAAACACAATTTGACGTGTTTAGAAATTTGAATGTTAAGTCTTTTAAAGGGATCTTAGTCCTGTTACATGTACTTTACAGAAAGGTCTTTGTGTTATTGTTCTACTCAGACACCTGTTTGTGACCAAAAAAAAAAACATGCACAGAAGAGCCTGAAGTCTTCTTCCATTGTGAAAGCCTAACAAAAAATCATTAAGCAAGTCCTTTAAATTCTGGTATGTTAAGAATAAATTATACCACCACAGCAAAGGCATACATGTAGTTATATAGTTTAATATCGGATAGTGAAATATTACATTATCATTTAAAATAGATCTTCAAAAACCAAAATTAGAATTTCAACTACCTTTTCCCTCTGATTGGGGTACAATCATGTAAATGTTTATTTATAGTTTGTTTTCCTTTTTCTTTAGATAGATGTGTTGGGAATTTTTCGTAAATTGTTTCTTGGTTTTGAAGCATTTCAATTTAGGACCCACTCCTTCCTCTTCCTTGATTAGATGTAGATTTTGGTACATGTTCTCTTCCAATCAATTATACCTATCCTTTCTTTAGTATAAGTAGCATTGTGTTTGAATTGTTTTTTTATGTGCCAAATTAAATTGGACCAAAATTTGGTCACATTCCCCTTTCCAAAAAATATATTTGTTTTCTCCAACTGCTGACAAAAATTATCCTCCATGGTTTTTTATAAGCTCACCAGAGCCCAAAGAGTTCAAGGTGAGCTAACTTGGACCTGTGTCTGTTTTCCGCCATTAACATTTTTACTACTTTATGTAGAGCATAATTATCTTCTGGTGAGCAATTATTAAGAGTCATCATGGTCGTCTATGCTTGAGATCCTTTTGTTTATTGATGGGCATTTCTTTGAAAAAGTAATAATGTTGTATACATGTAGTTAAATTTAGGCTTTTTGTAATTTTTCCCAGATTTCCCCTTCCATAACTCAACTTGATTTTCCCCTATCCATGAGCCTTGCAATTTTTCCCCTATCTATGAGCCTTGCAAATTTTCCTGTGTGAGTGATTACTGCAGTCAGGGTCTATGACACTGCTTTGTTCAGGATTTTAAAATTAGCAGAATTTAAAGCTCTAGGTCCCCACCTACATGTCTATGGATTGGAATATGGCTAGTTACAATTTCTTTTAAGATGACAAGGTTTGTTCAATGATGGTACTACACTGAAATTATATACCTGTTTGAATTTTTATGCCACCGCAGCATCTGCGATGCGGTGGCATATAGCGATTCACCTGTGTGTGTGTGTGTGTGTGTGTGTGTGTTTGTTCGTTTGTTTGTTTGTGTGTGTGTGTGTTATATAGATTATATAGTGAACTTAAAAAATCTTCTTGTGAAAAACCACTAGTCCAATTTCAACCAAACTTGGCAGGATTGATCCTTGGGTGAAGGGCTTCCAAAGTTGTTCAAAGAATTTAATTCCATGCAGAAATCTGTTTGCCATGGCAACCAAAAGGAATTATAAGAATAAATTTAAAAAATCTTCTTGTAAAGACCCAAAAGGCCTAGAGCTTAGATATTTTGCATAAGGCATTGTCTGGTAGACCTCTACCAAGATTGTTCAAATTATAGCCCTGGGGTCAAAATCGGCCCCACCCGGGGTCATTGATTTTCACTATATGTACATATAGTAAAAACTTAAAATACCTTTTTGTTAAAGACCCATAGGCCTAGAGCTTAGATATTTTGCATAAGGCATTGTCTGGTAGAACCTCTACCAATATTGTTCAAATTATAGCCCTGGGGTCAAAATCAGCCCTGCCCCGGGGGTCATGGATTTTCACTATATGTACATATAGTAAAAATTTAAAATACCTTCTTGTAAAGACCCAAATGGCCTAGAGCTTAGATATTTTGCATAAGGCATTGTCTGATAGACCTCTACCCAGATTGTTCAAATTATAGCCCTGGGGTCAAAATTGCCCCCGCCTCGGGGTCATTGATTTTCAATATATACATAATATACATATAGTAAAAAATCAAAAAAATCTTATTGTCTGAAGGTACAAGGCTTAGAGCTTTAATATTTGTTAAATGATATCATATATAGGTACTCTACCAAAGTTGTTCAAATTTTGCCTCTAGTGTCAAAATTAAAAGTGAACTTTGATATCAGCTGACCTAGATTTTGACAAAGTGTATTACATGTTGTCCTTTGATGCAGTCATGAAATTTTAGGCTGTGTGAAATATGACCTTCATCACCAAATTCACTAGACTCAAGTGCATTGATATATTCCTACTCTGATCTTTTATAGAGTTAACAATAGATTTAACCACTAATCTGATAATAAGAATTAGATATGCATTATGACAATTTTCAATTGTATAGAAACAAAAAAATCTGTTCCTACACTACTATTTAGTGTTGTTTTATTGCGGTGGCATAGCATTTTTCTCAAATGCAATCTTGTTTGTTTTTAAAGCAAACCTGAGGTCATTCCAATATCGCGCCTAGAAATAAACCATATGTCCTATCATAAAAATTTACCATATGAGTATGACTCATCTTATGACCATATCATAGACATTCACCTTTGACCTTATCATAGAAATTCACCTTTGACCTTATCATAGAAATTTACCTTTGACCTTATCATAGACATTCATCTTATGCCCTTATCATAGACATTCGCCTTATGACCGAATCATAGACATTCACCTTATGACCTTATCATAGACATTCACCTTATGACCTTATTATAGACATTCACCTTATGACCTTATAGAAATTCACCTATGACCTTATCAAAATATTCATAGAAATTCACCTTATGACCTTACCTTAGACATTCATCTTATGACCTTATCATAGACATTCACCTTATGTCCGTATCATTCACCTTATGGCCTTATCATAGACATTTACCTTATAACCTTATCATAGACATTTACCTTATGACCTTATCATAGACATTCACCTTATGACCTTATAGAAATTCACCTATGACCTTATCATAGAAATTCACCTTATGACCTTACCTTAGACATTCATCTTATGACCTTATCATAGACATTCACCTTATGTCTGTATCATTCACCTTATGACCTTATCATAGACATTTACCTTATGACCTTATCATAGACAATTACCTTATGACCTTATCAAAGACATTCACCTTATGACCTTATTACAGACATTTACCTTATGACCTTATCACAGACATTTACCTTATGATCTTATCACAGACATTTACCTTATGACCTTATCATAGACATTTACCTTATGACCTTATCATAGACAATTACCTTATGACCTTATCATAGACATTCACCTTATGACCTTATTACAGACATTTACCTTACAACCTTATCACAGACATTTACCTTATGATCTTATTACAGACATTCACCTTATGACCTTATCATAGACATTTACCTTATGACCTTATCATAGACATTTACCTTATGACCTTATCATAGACATTCACCTTATGACCTTATTACAGACATTTACCTTATGACCTTATCACAGACATTTACCTTATGATCTTATCACAGACATTTACCTTATGACCTTATCATAGACACTCACCCTATGACCGAATCATAGACATTCACCTTATCACCGTATCATAGACATTCACATATCAGCTTATCAGTAGACATTCACCTTATGACCGTATCATGGACATTCATCTTATCACCGTATCATAGACATTCACCATATGACCTTATCATAGACATTCACCTTATGATCTTATTACAGACATTTACCTTATGACCTTATCACAGACATTTACCTTATGACCTTATCATAGACATTCACCTTATGACCTTATTACAGACATTTACCTTATGACCTTATCACAGACATTTACCTTATGATCTTATCACAGACATTTACCTTATGACCTTATCATAGACATTCACCCTATGACCGAATCATAGACACTCACCTTATCACCGTATCAAAGACATTCACCTATGACCTTATCAGTAGACATTCACCTTATGAGGTATCATGGACATTCATCTTATCACCGTATCATAGACATTCACCATATGACCTTATCATAGACATTCACCTTATGACCTCATTATAGACATTCACCTACATGTATGACCTTATCATTAGACATTCACCTTATGACCTTATCATAGACATTTATCTTATGACCTTATCACAGACATTCACCTTATGACCTTATCATAGTCATTCACCTTATGACCTTATCATAGTCATTCACCTTATGACCTTATCATTAGACATTCACCTTATGACTTATCATAGACGTTCGCCCTTTGACCTTATCACAGACATTCACCATATGACCTTATCACAGACATCACCTTATGACCTTATCATTAGACATTCACCTTATGACTTATCATAGACATTCACCTTATGACCTTATCATAGATATTTATCTTATGACTTTATTATAGACATTCACCTTATGACTTTATCATAGACATTCACCCTATGACCGTATCATAGACATTCACCCTATGACCTTATCATAGAAATTCACTATATGGCCTGATCATAGACATTCATCTTATAACTTTACCATAGAAATTTACCTTATGAGTATGACCTTATAATACAATTTCACCATATGACCTTTGACCTTAATGGCTTATTTATTTCCATATGAACAGGGACTTCATCTTTAATAATTCCAGAGACCTTTAAATAGATACTTTGGGGCAGTATATATAATCAACAAGTCCATTATATGAAATATGGTGATGATTTAACTTAAAATGCAAAATTAATTCAAGGTAAAGAAAAAATCACATCATAACTTGTACCAAAAAATGATTTATTTTTTTTATTTATTTATTTTTCTTTCATTATATAAACAGGGTTGTATAAATAACAATAAAAATTATTGATACTGACATTGTTCTTAACTCATGTTATCTATTTATAGCTTGAATCAAGCGCTGTAAATACACACGACCAGCTAGAGACAATTCTAGATCTACAAACACATCATAAGTTAAGAGAGTCACAGGGGCGGGCACACGCCGAGAATCTTAACGAGCGTGTTTTATTGTGGTCTATCGGACAGACAGCAGTTATTCTCATTATAGGAATCGGACAAGTTTTAGTGTTACGAAGCTTTTTTACAGATAAAAGAAGAGGACCTTGAACTTAATTTAGGAATAATTTTTTAGCTAGTTAACAAACATTTATTAAAATTGATAAAAGAGATTCTTTTTAAAATGGAAGTTAAATGAAGTTTGAATTTTAACTGTAAGGTTTATTACTTAAAGAAAATAAAATGGATACATCTCAAATAACGATCACGAGGGAATCATTGAGGTGCTTATATAAATATTATAGCACTGTAAATTTCTTTACATGCCCGTTGTTTAAATTTTTGTTAAATTGTCAGGCAAGAGTGACGGTGTGGGTGGGGGGAAAGTTGAAGCTGATTGAAACAATTGTTAAAGTTTAAGCGGTTAAATACCAGAAGGAAAATTTCAGTTCAGAGAACTTTTGTTGATAAAAATTCAGCAACAAGCCGAAATAGCCAGAAAAAAATAAGTTCTACGTCTGTAGGATTTAAGTGCTCATTATGCAGGGAAAACGTTAACTATGATGTAATGTTCATACATATAATTTATACGTGTGACAATGTGTGAAATTTTGTGTGTAATACTTTGGGAAAAAGTGCATTTTGCAGGAATGATGACTTAAATAGTAAGAATTTGGTGTTATGCAAGCCAACTAGGAATAGATTAGCTATGAAGTTGTCAGTATTGTTTTCATACATGTAGAAACAAGGAGGAGAAACTGACAGCTTGGTGTGAAAGGGTTGTAACTCCTTCTTTATTTAATATGAGTTACAACCCTTTTGCACCAAGCCCTCGAAATGTAGTGCTCAAAGATAGTTAATTTTTTGTTCATTCGAAAAGTTTTCATTCCATGCTGGGATTTTTTTTTTTGATTTTTTTTAGAGAGAAAGATTTTTTACTGGTAACTTGTTTTTAAATGTTAACTTTATGAATGGTATTTATAAAATAACATTTTGTCTCATTAGTGTTATTCTAGGATTATACTCATCAAGTAATTCATACACAAGTGATTGATTTTTAGGAAACTAAATATGTATGCTTTTACATTTTGTTGTACATATTCATGAATTAAAATAATGTTATCTTATTTGATAAATAAACAATTTAACATTTACACCTAGTACTACATTTGTACCCGAGAATGTAGCCCTATTTTGACCCCAAAAGAAACGAAGCAAAAATTTAAATTATGCCTTTTAATATATGCCTGTACATACATGTATGTTACTATGTTACATTCATAAGTATCATATGGTACAAGAAAAATCCATATTGTATGGTGCAAGGAAAATCCATATTGTATTGTATAAAGAAAATTTCATTTTGTATGGTACAAGGACATTCATATTGTATGGTATAAGAAAAATCCATATTGTATAGTATAAGGAAAATCCATATTGTATGGTACAAGGAAAATCAATATTGTATGGTACAAGGACAGGGCTTGACAAAGGAGTTAATGCGTATGTGCCATGGCAACTTGTTGGCTTACTAACTTCAGGTCTTCACCTTGATTTCCTCCAAATTGTTATTTGGAGTGGGGCAAGTCTATGAAGAAAAGGAGCTTAACCCATTACCAGATATATACGCCTTTTCACCCCCCCCCCCTTTTGCTTTCTCAAATGGTGAAAAAATGCCTTATTTAGGCCCCCAGACACTTGTTTTTGTTTAAGAAATGTTGTTTAAAAAATTGACCACTTTTTCGGCGCGGCCCCCCATCCAAAAGATACATCAGGGGGTTGCCAGAAGGGGGATGTGCCCCCTTCTGTTTGGGGGGTTTGAAGGGGGGCGGAGTCCCCCTGATCGCCAAGAACATTTTGGACTTGTGGGAGGCTAAAAATGGCCCCAGGTCGATCATAAGGTACCGTGTAAGTAGCAGCACTTTGAAATCAATTTAGATGGAAAAAATCAACGCAAAATAGTGATTTTTGGCAATTTTTGAGATGTCCCCTCGTTGCCATGGTAACAGGAAATTTCAGACTGAGCATGTTGTTACAAAGGCAATGGTCCAGTCAACATTTGTGCCAAGTTTGATTAGTATTGAAGCAGTTTTTATAGTTTTATAGCAACTTGAACTTGTAACGGGAGACTTTTCAATGAAAACAGCCATTTTTCACAAAATGCTCATGGGGTAATGGGTTAAGAGTTAAGGCAGCAAATCTTCAGACAAGTTTTATGAAAAGTTGAATTTTCTTTAATGAGTAAAAATTTTAATAATAAAGTACTATGAATTGTAAGACTTTTAATAATGCTTAATTGCTTAATTTTCTTCATTGTAAACAGAGAAAATCATCTAACACTTCTTAATGGGTATTATTAGATATAGTTCACTCCAATCAATCCAGACTTTACAGGGCATAACCATTTAGCCCACTAACATGTGATTGATTGAGACTGAAGAATAAGGTCAATTTATTGATTTTGGAAACTTTAGTATTTCAAATAGTTCTAATTAATGTATAATTGATTGGTCAGCATTTTTTTTTCAGCAAATAATTTGATATTCCAGTATTTATGGATTTATCATTCCATACAAATAGTGTATGTTTGTTCTTTATATATCATAATACCATATTTATATATTTGATAAAGGGATACAATGTATATTTGAAAGACTAATATCAATATGTAAACTTACACCAGACATTATTTTGGACTTTCATTGATGATTTTCACACAGCAATTATAATACCTCCCCCGACCACCATTGTGAGGGTTATTCCCAATATTATATCATTTGCTTTTAAGATATGATAAATATCTGCCATAATTCTATCATTTTCATGAAAACTGATAAAAATATTTTATGTATTGGCGCTTTAACAATATTTTGCTTCATATGTACAAAAATGTATTAAATAATTTGACAATTCACAAAAATCAGCTGTTTATATTGTTTTCTTTTCATACTACATATACTTCATTTAAATTATACTGAATATTGACCCACAAAATCTCTGCCACAAAGTTGTGTTTAGGATGGGGTCCTCTTAATTTGTTACAGAGGTACCGTATACATTGCTGTAACGTAGCTGAATTAAATTTTGCTTGCATTTTGTAATTAGGCTAATACAGTGAAGTATGGATTAGTCAAAATACTATTCACATTTTTGCTACAATTGTCACAAATATTATAGTTTTCATATCCAGCGCTATTTCCTTCAGGAGAAAATTATCAAAAATTCATTATTATAACATGTTTGCCCTATCCAGGGTGTGACAGAAAGAAAATGAGCCGCGCCATGACAAAACCAACGTAATGTGTTTGCGGCCAGCATGGATCCAAACCAGCCTGCGCATCCGCACAGCCTGATCAGGATCCATGCTGTTCGCTTACAAACCCTATAACAAATAGAGAAAATGATAGTGAACAGTTTGGATCCTGATCAGACTGCGCGGATGCGCAGGCTGGTCTGGATCCATGCTCATCTCAAACCCATTATGTTGGTTTTGTCATGATGCAGCTTAAATGATTTTAATGTGGAACATTGAAGCTGATTTCTATAATATGTTCAAAATAATTAAATTAATGTTTGAATGTGCTAAATTAAGTATTGTACACTTGTATGACACTGTAAATATATTTAACTAATTTTATGTTTTGTGTTTTGAATGTGTGAAGTTTGAATCCATTTCATTATAATTATATGTGATGTGTTTTTTGTTTATATACATATATGTACATTTTGGACATAGTGTGTATTGTGTAATAGATGATGCAAAACTATCACTTTGTTTGAACTTAATTCAGAATATTATCCCTCCTTATTTTTGTCATGTTAATTTCCCATAGGCCAATGGGATTTATTCTTAATGTTAATTCAAGTGTAGCATGTGACTAAAAATAGGTAACAGTGCTTTTTTACAGTAAAAATCTGAAAAAATAAAAACAATTGAAAATCTGAAAAATAGAAACAATAGAAAATCTGAAAAATAAAAACAATAGAAAATCTGAAAAGTAAAAACCTTTAGAAACAGTGTCACAATGAAGTGTTTGTCCAGGGCAGGGTTTTTCATATAGAATCTTTCTATTTGAAAGACCCTGTTCAGGGTAATAAAATAAGTAACAGCAAATATTATCCGCCGGATGATATCCTAGCCAATGTGTTATCTATATAATATTTATACGTCCTGTGTAGTGCAAGAGATTTTTTTTATCAGTTTTGATATTAAGCAGTATTCTTAAGAGTAAGCCAGTTTTGACCACGTCGACTATAACCTTACATTTTCTATTAAGAAGTGGTTTGTCCGTCATTAGCAAATTGTTTATCATACTGAAAGCATTGTGATAGTTTGAAATCATCTACTAAAAACAAAAACATGTATGTTATTGTATTAATAACTAAAAAAACACATTATATACGTCTCAGATATTGTCTAATTATTTCTATTGCTTAATTTAATTCAGAAAACATATCTGATATCAGAGTAAAGTAAAAAAAAAATCAGCAAAGACTACTTATTTTTCTTTAGTCATATACCCAACAAATGGCTTGAACCATTTGCTCCTTACAGCTGTGCAGGTCCGCTGCAGAAACCAGCCAGTGACTATTTATTCTTCCATGTGAAGAGACTTAAAGCTAACTTACGGAACGTCGGTGGTTCTACTCAGATTGATGGCTTGTGGTTAATGTATTGCTTCTAAACTGCATATGTGACCAACACATAAGTGGTTTCTTGCATGTCTTTGGGACAATGACCAAGAGTCGTATATACAAGATACTCAAAAATACTCGTCTTAGTTAAGTTCTACATTACAAAGGTTTTTGTTTGCTACTAAGCAAAGAACTGGGAATAGTTTGTCCTATTGCCAGGATAGTGTTGTTTCGAAGTGTTCTCCATGGCATTCTTTGCAGCATTGGTGTCTACCCTATAAAACCAATTTTTAATCGAGTACATGTTATTGTTTAGCTTTAGTTTTATATAAAATGCAAAACTGAACGGGTCTAACTTACACTTATTCTGCAGGATTACTGCATTATCACCGAGTTATGAGGCTTTGATGACTGCAAAATCTATAAATTTCGCTAAAAAAAGACACATATTAAAGACCAATTCAAATGTATTATAAATCTGGTCTGCAAAACCGGGATTTAACCTTAGCTCAGCTTAAAATTTAAACATGTCATTACAATTTGTAGGGTTTTTAAAAAATTGTGACGAAATACTGGATTTTATGCATCTTTAAGCTACAATGGTTGAGGTGGTTTTGACCCCTGGTGTTGCTTTAAGTTTGTAACACCGAGGTTAGCCCTGTTTCGGCGCCATATGACCTAAATTGTCTTGGTGTGCCGGAAAAGCAAACGAATGAAACAAAATTTAAACAATATACATTGAGGGTCCGCCAATAGCATGGTCAGCCAGCCTGTACAGATGATTGTCTTCATGTTACAGAGCCTAATAACTTTCAGTTTCAGGTTGTTGAGGGTTATAAATATGTCTGAAGAAACAAAGCTATACTTACGGTGTTCTCGCACAAACAAAACTGACACATCTGTGCTACTTTTTGTGTATTGTTTCAGACGCCTACTTTGGCACAACCACTGACCTTCCTAAAAATCATTCTTGGAATCTGAGACAACATCCTCGGAATTTCATTAGGAGGAGGATTGCAAATGGACTATGTTTATATAAAAAATCTTAGAATTAAGTCTTTCCAGATTTATTCTCAAAATAAATCATCAGAGTCTTTGTTTATTATTCTTGCTGCATGTTTTCAATTAACACAATTTAGGCCTAGTATATTTATAAGGTTAAATTATATATATTTCAAGTCTGCGAAGAGAAGCCTTTATTTAAGAGCATAATGTTAATAAATTTAGTATGATGTCAATAATTTTTAATGAACTTTTCATAAGTTTATTGAATAAACAGGGAACTTGGTATCTTACAAATGTTAGTGTTGTTTTTTGTTGTTGTTTTTTTATAAATAAGACTGGCACAGGGCAAATATGATTTATTACATAGCGGGCCTGGTAACAATGTAAGTATTTTAGAAGGTATACTGTGTAGTTGGTGGATGAATATGTGCAAGTTTATTTTAAAAAATACATGAACTGAACAAAAAGAATATTTGGAACTTTTTACAAACAGTTTCTTGTTACACTATACATATCAAAGACAATAAATAGCAAAGCACATGATATAATTCAAACATTTAAAGTATATTGAAGAATGAACATATATTGCTGCAGAAAAATAATTACACAGCATTTAAAAAAAATCTATATCAAAATAATATAATTTTATTATAAACATCACTAGCGTTAACTGAACGTTTACAATACTTATGAAAAACGTTTTAAACCAAGCTTATAAACATATCTTTTCTTTTACTATTTTTAAAATAAATACTAATACAGACTTTTCCAGTGACTGAAGTAATTCTATGAATTGATACACACTAGGTCTTGTATAATAATACATATTAATGAATTTTAATACGGATTTTCTGGTATAGACAACAATACAAATAAGTATAAAATGAAATTAATTGAACATTTATAATGATATAATTATTTCTCATATTTTGTACAGATGGAGACGGCGGGACACACAATGTACGAGAGCCTTAGTGACATTCTTGACGATCAAACACACTTCAAGTTACGTGAGGCACAGGGTCGCATATTTGCGGAGGAACTCAACAAGCGTGTGATGTACTGGTCAATCGGAGAGTCAATTGCGGTGCTTATAATTGGTATAGGACAGGTGCTCGTACTGAGAAGTTTTTTCACTGAAAAGAAAATGTCTGGCATGCCAAATGCTCATTAACAAACGAATGGTTTCCGGCTTGCCTGTTACTCATTAACGAACGAATTGTTTCCGGCTTGCCTTTTGCTCATTAATGAACAAATGGTTTCCGGCTTGCATTTTGCTCATTAATGAATAAATGGCTTCCGGCTTGCCTTTTGCTCATTAAGGGATGAATGATTTCCGGCTTGCCTTGTTCTCATTTATGAACGAATGGTTTCCGGCTTGCCTTTTGCTCATTAACGAATGGTTTCCGGCTTGCCTTTTGCTCATTAATGAACGAATGGTTTCTTGCTTGTCTATTGCTCATTAATGAACGAATGATTTCCGGCTTGCCTAATACTCATTGATTTGATTAAAAAATATTCGAACAAATTTGAGATGTACGAATGAATTAATTGGTTTACATTGGATAAATCTCTACAAACCTTTATTACAGCACTATTTTTATTGACAAGTAAAAATTATTGTTCACACCATTTAAGATTTTATTCACAAATCACTATTTTAACATTGTTATTGTAGCCTGAATAAAAGGTGACATCATTTGCTTGTTTGACAGATTTAAACAACAGTTGTTTCGAATTTTTGTTCACTTTGGAAAAAATATATATATCTATGTGTGTACACCATTGTAGATACGATGCCTTAATGACTTGTATATGTAAAAGATATTTCTATTATCTTTGTCTAGTGTACACCAGCATTTAATTTCGGTTATAAGGCAATGTAGATTTTTCTCTTAAAATTCTTAGAAGAAAAAAATGTTGTATATAAGTACGAATATGTACGAATTAAGAGCTTTATTTAGTTTAAATTTACATATATAGTGTTTTGCCTTGTTACAAAGGCCTGTTTTATCTAGTCAACTTTTGTTCATATGTCACGTTAGTATAGTAATATGATTAATGTGGTTTCTTATTCATTATGTACATGTATAGGTTAGTGTTTCTTTGTAAGCATTTTACAAAATCATATTGTACAAGATCGGCATATTTTGATAAATGCAAACTAACGAACATTATTCAAATTGAGTGACAATATACCCATTCTTGGTCAGTGAACAGATAACAAAAGTAACTTGACATTTTGCCATCATTGTGTTCAATTTAAATTTTTTCTATCAATAATCCGCTGGACAGATGGAAATTCCTATAAATAACACGCAGAATGTATTCTTTAAAAGAAAGGGGACAATCTTCTTATGATTTAGGTAGCTTTTATACTGCATTATAAATGTATTTTTTTCTTTTCTTAATTTCTTCTTCATTTATTGGCCAGTAACCATTACTAGTAATACTAGTAATAGCCAATCTTTTTAAATATATATTGCTAAATCAATTCAGCAACACATCTTGTCATTGACAGCGAAATGAGTATAATGTTCGTCAATTACAAGATCGATAAATGATCAGCCGATCTATCAAAGTAAATGTAAATACACATGTACTCCAATCTCACTGGGCTAAAAAAGTTTCAGTCACTAAATAATATAAATAAATGTTCTTTTTTATATTTTTATATATACGTTAGTACTCATAAGTAAGCAATATCAAATTATAATTCGGGCAATAACAGCGGAAATTTAGTGTTTGAAATTTTTTTTTACAAGCAGTCCATTTATTACTACACTTTTTAATATCCGATTTATTAAGTCAATGTGTTACGATTAATTTGAAATACTGCAATCCTATTGGACAAATATAATTTCAAACA
The DNA here is from genome assembly GCF_026571515.1 of Ruditapes philippinarum. Lineage (NCBI taxonomy): Eukaryota > Metazoa > Mollusca > Bivalvia > Venerida > Veneridae > Ruditapes > Ruditapes philippinarum. The sequence goes on from NW_026858069.1 coordinate 57,998, forward strand.
CTTATGGCTTTTATATCGTGTATTAATGTTTATTTTTAGATTTTAAATAAATTTTAGAATTGTAGAAAAAAATAGTTACAAAATAACTTACTTAGCAGAATTTTTATATAGATATATTGAAGTTGATACTTTTACTGTACAATTCTTCGATCTCTTCTACCAGGATAAACTTCACGTACTGGCATACCAGTTTATGTATGTACTTATGTTCAGAAAACAGTGTAATTGTCAGATCAAACAATGGGTATATTTCTTTTCTTTGTGTTTCAATACATACTTTCTGGGAATACGTAAAAGATACTTTATAATATACCATTGTCTTGAACATATTTATATCTGTAAATAAAGTAAATAATTGGTTTACAATTTGTTTTCTTTCTGTTATCACTTTCCAAACTTTTATTTTAGAACTGCCTCCAAATAGAAACAGCGCCACCGGACTGTTGATACCACGCCATCAATAAAACTTTTCAAATTTAGAACTTGTAATAAATGCCTTCTTATAGAAACAGCGCACCGGTCTTTGGATACCACGCCAAGAAATAAAATATATATGCTTTGTAACTATAGAGAAATAGGATGTGAGCAGCACTATTTTCTTTAATACCTACCCAGATAGCAGACAGTAGTTGGCCCAACGTTGGGCCAATTACATTTGCTTTGTTGGCCCAACACATAATGCCAACGTTGGCCCAATGTCAATTTGCTAATTGGGGCAACGGTGGGCCAACGGTTGGTATATGGTTGGCCCAACGACTGCTTTCCTACTCTTATCGTTGGCCCTCCATTGGCCCAATGACTGGTTTTCCTTCCTATCGTTGGCCCAACAGCAGATTTCCCTTCTTATTGTTGGCCCCCCGTTGGCCCACTGACTGGTTTCCTATAATAAACATTGGCCCTTCGTTGGCCCAATGCCTTATTTTCAACTATCTAAGTTGGCTCTCAGTTGGCCTATCACTTTGTTTCCTACTCTTATTGTTGGCCCTCCATTGGCCCAATTACTTGTTTCTTACTACTAACGCTGGCCCTCAGATGACAAGACCAAAAACAGCATGTCTCCTAGAATTCAGAGAGACCGTAAAATAAAAGAACATAAAATATTCTAATTACTACAATTTATTTCTAAATGTTGTTCACATATCATTTTCATTTTCTTCTCTTTGTTGTTGCAACTTTTTAGTCAGTCTCTTCCTCCGCCCGCCTCCCCTATCCTTGGCATATCTTAGCCACTCCTTCATTGTCTTCTCGATTTCATTATGAGTAGACCCCTGTCTACTTCCTCTTACAGCATCTGAAATTTATACAGTTTACTGATTTTATTTAAATATACACTACTAATTAGAATTTACTAGTTTAAAGGCAAATAAAACTGAAAAACTGCAAACAGAGCTAAGGGATAAGACTTTGATAGTAAAGAAATATTTTAAATTACAAGTCAATAGATTTAATAGTAACAGAGATATTTGACATAATTAAAAATTTTAACCTAAAATTTTCAAGTTAAAAAGAGGCATAATTCTGTCAAAATGCAAACAGAGTCATGATGATCATTTACAACACAAGAGTCATATCTTACACCCACGGTGTAAAATAAATTTTTAGCACCGGTGAAATCAACTTTGAAAAAGTAAAAATACAAACCTAATATGACTGTTTTAAGTCTAAGTTTTTCGAATGGTTTTTTCGAGCCTTTTCCAACCCAGTTGTATTCTAGGGCAACTTCCTGAGACAAAGTGTGAGACATAACACGGCGAACATTGCTCTCCACACTATCTCCTCCAATTAGACATAAATTTGCTGTCTGAAATGAAATAAAAACAATTTTGCAGTCGGGTAAAGTAATTTGTGTTTAATGCGAAGTTACACTTTAAATTAAATTTACACAAAGTTTCGTATACCACTACCAAACATATTAATATAAATTACCTATTTATTACTCAGAGCAGATTGTATGAGCTTAACAGTGCTTTGTCAGTTTGTACTACCTTGCAACTTATCAAAGATTTTTTGCAGTTATCACAATAAATTTAGATGTAAAATTATGCACATATCATATTTTAAGCTGATTAACACTGATATAATTAAATGGTTTTAATTTCATTACAAAAATCAAATTCATTTTGGCTTGTTTACCTGAAAACATCAAAGTATTTTCCATTACCAATCCGCCATTTTGTATTAATCACATGACCTGGTCACGTGGATAGTATAACAGGTTTTAAAGCACTAATTATGTGCAGGTTTAAATACATATATATAAGTAAGTAAGTAAGTAAATTATTTATTATTGTGACATGTGCATAGTCAAATACAAATAACAATCGTATATGTGTACAATTATAGCACCCGGCCCAATGGGCCTATAAGTCACCAATGTAATGATTTCATAATGCATCACATAAAACATAGAATGTATAAATCATGGTATAAACAAATATAAAGTGTAACCTGATTCTGGTTAATGCTTACAAACAATATTTCAAGGGCCTCAAACGTTTAACGTTCTATATGGAACTTTTTATTATCATTGTCATTATTTTTGGATATCACAGTTTTTTGTTTTGTTATGAATAAATTCGTTTTCGCCTACACATAAAGGCAGCAACAATATATTTAGACATTTTACGAGGATATTTTGTCATTAAGTGTTCGAGTTTGTGTTCGGTCACTAGGTTTACAAATGAAATGTCTGTTAATAAGTTGTCAAATACAGTATTTCTAACATTTGAATATAAACAGCATTCTAGTAAGAAATGTGTCTCTGTTTCTATGGCTCCGGAATTACACAGTGTACAGTGTCTATCTTCTACAGATTCGCCGACATATCGACCTGTCTCTATCCGTAAAGGTAAAATGCCAGTCCTGAATTGAGCTAATAATGACCTTTCATTTTTCTTTAAGTTTAATAATAAATATTCCTCAGTTTTAAATTCCCTTTTGAACAGTCTGTATGTTCTTAATTTTGGTAAGTTTTGAATGTTTTGAATGTCTCGAGCCCATATGTTTGAATAATAACTATTAATGAGAGTTTTTGCTTGAGTGAGATTATATATTAGAAGCGTTTATTTTAAAGATTAAAGTAAAACACTCTAGATCTACTTACATTTTTCAGTGTTGAGAAATTGCAGTCTAATTCAAATTTATTTAAATATATCTGTAAACACGTCCATGCAGCTCGAAATCAAGGGAGGGAACGGATGGGTAGTGCCAAAATGATCCTATTTCCATTCATTGATTACATAACGAGAGGTTAATTATCATGTTTACAGGGTAATAGTAATGTTGAAAGAAATCTGAACACCCTCTACACCGTAGGCATGATACAGTTTATTGCTAGTTTTTTACCGGCTTCAACATTGGGATTTTAGTCTGGTTCCCTGTGATTATTGACGTAGTAACAGGGGCAGGTAATCCACACTAAGTGGATTATGGGTAAAACTAGTTAACTCCCACATCCGGTCAGTCATTCCTCCCTTCTTTGAGATCTGGAGCATGTCATTACACAAAAAAGTACAAACGCTAAGTTGATAAATACTTATGACTGGATGGTCATCAAACTAAAGCACGGCAATCATGCAAAGAAGACTTTCAACATGGGCCGTGTCCTTCACTCATAAATGACATGTGACCTTTACCTTGAAGTTCAAATGTTTAAGTTTTGCTTGATTTATTGTTATATATAATTGTAATTTTGGTATTTATAAATGGGTGGTCTTCATTTTCTCCATACTTATATATACACTACAAAATAAGGAAGATTAAATAATCGTGACCTTGACCCAGAACTGACCTTAATTTTTTTCCCCTTTAATTTGTCATAAGTTGGTAATCCTTCTTTATTGGAAACAGCAATCCTTGGTGAAAGACAATTAAGTGTTGTAAGTATATTCAAAATTTTATTGATTTCTATTACACGGGGACAGTTGAGGGGGTGTATTATATATCACTTTTTAACACGTTCCAATAGCTTATATAAAGCTGCATGCCTCCAGGTGAATCAAAATATTTTTTTTCAAAAATCAAACTTTAGAAAAAGGCACTGAGCTTTTAAGAAAAGTAAAGAGACATATAAGATAAAAGTAATAATTCCCATGTTTTGTGCGATTTCTACTGCGTTTCTAACGAAGTAAGGGCTATTTATGATGCATACTTTGGTCTCTTTTTTTTTTTCAACAAAAAAAATAACATAAATCTTGCTTTAAAAAATGTCATATATACATACTTTCACATGTCTACACAATCCTGTAGTATTTAGAACATCATTTTGTAATATGTATGTAGCGTGTTATTTTATTAAATTAAATAATAATGTAGATGATTAAAAAAGCAAATTGTATTATAAATGTTCTATTATAGTAGAAAGAAGTGAAAAAACGACATAAGGAAACAGGACATTAACGTTGCCGGCAGTTTGCGTTTAAGATAACGATTGTAAGGTTCATAAATTATATTTTTAAGTACATGTAACTTTTTTTTAAAAAAGGGGAGTCAAACAGAAAGAGGGGAACGAAGTTTAATTTCGATGTTAAAGGAACTCCACTGAGGTTAATAAGCCTAAAACATATTTTTTTTTTATTTTTTCGCATAGATCAACACGAGCACTTAAAACAGAAATAAAAATAAAATATAAGAAAGAATACATTGAAAATCGTGTGTTTGTGCGATTCTCTTTCCGATTTGAGTGAAAAGCGTTTAAACACTTTCCAATTTTGGGTCATTTTCCACTTTTATAATAATTATTATGGAAAAAAACGGAGCGAGATAATGATCTGAAATTTTGCACATAAGTTATAAGTATAAATCTACATCAAAATAATTATAGAGTAATAATCTCAAAATAATATTTCCAGTCCCGCCATGTCAAAAATGTATGAACTCTTTTAATATAAATTTTAGACAACATTATAAACTGTTTAAAATGTCACTTTAGGGACTCTGTAAACTTGTATAACTTTTCAATTGAGATCAGCCGTCTGAAACACACTACAGCTATAAAAATATTTTATTGGTACGCACACCATCAAGTGTGTGATTGTACCAGAGATAGGAATTTTCAATCGGAACATCCTCGGCTATTATACATAATAACTTCGGACATAATACGGATTGAAATTAGTTCTACCACGTACTTTTAGATGTAAACAAAACCAGAGCGTGTAATTAACAAATGTGTATATTTTATATACATAGGAAATTAAGGTTTATTTCGGTAAAATTATGACTGAAAACATATCTGACATTAATAACGAATTTAAAAATGCCCACTGATGTCGAATTTTAAACAAATATCAATGCCAACCGGTAGTCGATTTCTACAACCAAAATAGTAAGTATATAAATTGCGTAATGTTTACTTTTATATCTTTAATTAATTTAGATGGACTTTAACTAGATATATCGGAATAAGCATAGCCAACAACTCCAAGCATTTTCACATGTCGATCTACTTTCTTAACGTAGGTGTGACCGAAATACCGTATCCGTTCTGTGTATTCGAGGTCCTTTTGGTCTCAACCCGGTACGGAATTAGACCGGACCCATTGTAGTTTAGAAAGTAGTTCTTTAAAATTTTGAAATGGCCCAGTTTAAGTCATCTAGCTCTAGTTAGATTGGTCATAATTAAAGTGTATTTATTGCATGTCTGTAGTTTTTGTGTGTTATATGATGACATTAAAAGTTATTTTTTGTATATTCTCCAGGAACTCATTTGTTGGTGGAAGGATAAAAGATGCACTACCCACCAGCTGTCAGGAGTTTTTAAAGAGGTGAATTTAAACAGTGTTACAACAGAATGAAGATTTCTGAAAAAAGTAGATGGCTAACCTATTATATTTTGGGCCTCATTGGACTTAGATAGTGTTAATGTTTAAAGTTGAAGACATTATATAATTCATCAAGAACAGTGGAATACAGAATTAAGCCTCAAATTTGACTATTTTACTATAGAACAAATAGTACGAAAATTCACTGGTCCGAGTCCAAGATAAGAAATAAGAAAAATTGGAACTGGTTGATGGATATGGATGAAACTTTGCATCAGTGATGTGTTTATTAAAAGAAGTCAGGGAAATAAAGGATAACTGACAGGTTTGAAAAATTTAAATTTTATTTCAAATTTTAAATTTTGACATTTTAAATTGGGATATAATTATGTTGTTATTGTTATCTCCCCTTCAAATGTAGATGTCTGCTACATGTCAGTAAGCAGGGAGAAGGGTACAGAGGTTTTTCATGAAAGATTAACCACATTTTATTGAATTAAAACTGTAAAGATAAATTTCGAATTAAAAATGAAATTTAAATTTTGTAAAAAGCAGTTTATAAATTGATGAATTTTATTTTTGCACCCTGTGTTTAGCAATATACTATAAATCTAGCTTATTTTTATAAGATTTATATAGAAAGTGATAATTTTTAGAGGAATGCATCTTAAATTATGGATAAATTATGCATTGCAAGGAATTGGGGAGTGTGTGGTTTCAGATTGGTTACATTGGTAAAAAAAGGGATTGGCAAGCTCATTCCAGAGATCTCTAAGGGGCCCAAGAAGCACCGGCCATTGGATTCGAACAAGCACCATAGTAGCCTTTTGCTCATATGGACCACACATTATATGTTTTGATGTTTCAGCAAAAGATTGATGCTGTAGTAATCAGTATGTAAATATTCACTATTTTCTTGTATTTCAATGAAGCAGAACTGACAATTGAACAGGACAAATGTGATTTATAAAATTTGGAAATAAAGGCATTTTCAGTGTAGTGAAACTTGATGTTTTCCTGTGTTGCAGAATGTATTTGCTATTAATATATACACATAAAATATTTTCTGGTCATTAAACAGTGTACTTTATGGATAATTGGCTCATTTAGAGTAACACAGTTTATATTATTGTTGTTGTTGTTGTTGTTGTTGTAGCTGCTACATCAGTTAATTTAGGTTAGATTTATAATGTCTAAACTGCTATTTTCATGCAGTCATGCATTTTTCAGCACACAATATTTATATAAGCTCTCCTGTTTGAATTAGCAAATCTAGCCATTGATTAATTAAGACATTATTTTCTTTCTTTTTCAGATATCAGAATTACAGCATAAATGCCTCTTATAATTTTCTTAGGCTTGTAATAGTGTTGCATATTTTTTCAGACCGTACAGTTACCAACGCCTGGGTTTGAGTACAGGACCTTACCTTATCCTGGTAAAGATCTATGGAAGGACTCCTTCAGCTCAGTTTGGCAGCAGCTTTGTCAGGACACATTGAGAAGGTAATAACTTTTGTCTAGTTTGAAACTTCAGCTATTGACGGTAGCGACTCCCAATGCTCGGGCAATATTTTTTGTACCTAGTTATTTTGATGTATATCAGGAGAAAATTTCTCTAATTCTGACTATATTAAGACTTCTCAATGATTTAAAGTGGGAGACGGTATGTGTCATCTTTTTTAAGCCTTATTTGTTTGAGAGTTGGCTAATCTTACTTTGTCAGAAGACATAGCCCATGGTTATATGGTAACCTCTTTGCTAACCTTAAGATTACCTCTGTTTGTCTTTATTGATATCTTAAGCAAACAATGTAGGGTGTGTATGTTGGTTCTTTACTTTATTTACCATGGTATATAGGTAAAAATCATAATCAGTGCGTTTTATTACAATATTGAAGGAAAAAGTTATGAAAAAAGCACATTTAATTGTGATTACTTGTATTTTAACCCAAAATTTCATGCTCCCATTTAAAGAAGTGGAGTTTTTATTACAATTTTTAAGCAATAAGGTCTTATTCTTTCATAAAAATAATTGTATGACATTAGTCGGTAACATTAAACTTTATTCGAAGAAAATCCATTGACAGAATCAAAAGATATGACAGAATTTGTAATATAAATTTTTGCGTAAAAATTCTATTGGCCGAGCCTGACTTTTCGCATGAAGGTTCATATTTAAGAAATTGTACTGCATTAATGTAATTTGTTAGAGACATGTCAAACCTATATGATTGTACTTGTATAACACTAAGTTACTAGGAAATGAGTATAAAGTTTGGCTTAACTTAAATTTTGGGTTCATTTAGGTCTCAACCCGGTACGGAATTAGACCGGACCCATTGTAGTTTAGAAAGTAGTTCTTTAAAATTTTGAAATGGCCCAGTTTAAGTCATCTCTAGTTAGATTGGTCATAATTAAAGTGTATTTATTGCATGTGTGTAGTTTTTGTGTGTTATATGATGACTTTAAAAGTTATTTTTTGTGTATTCTCCAGGAACTCATTTGTTGGTGGAAGGATTAAAGATGTACTACCCATCAGCTGTCAGGAGTTTTTAAAGAGGTGAATTTAAACAGTGTTACAACAGAATGAAGATTTCTGAAAAAAGGAGATGGCTAACCTATTATATTTTGGGCCTCATTGGACTTAGATAGTGTTAATGTTTTAAGTTGAAGACATTATATAATTCATCAAGAACAGTGGAATACAGAATTAAGCCTCAAATTTGACTGATTTACTATAGAACAAATAGTACGAAAATTCACCGGTCCGAGTCCTTATCCGGAAACTGGATCCCGATAGAAATGAGTATAATAATATATGTATACATGTATTGTATATGTCGCGGAACAGGAACGGCGGTGTTACCCGGATAACGGTTTGTTTCAGGTCATTCACAGTTGTCACGATGTAACGCAGAATTTGAGAAATGGAACATTCTCATTGGACAAAATTGTATTTCAATCACTTATATCTTTAAGGACCAGTCCAAATTAATAGTTTATTTCCGCATTAAATAGCGGACGTTTTCAAGTATACTCATTGCTAACCCTATTGCAAACGATACTTCCCTCAACATACAAAGTCATATAAAACGAATAAAAGCACAACTCAGTCAAATTGTAATTTGTAGCTAAAGCAATTAACAACAATGCATACAATATTTCATCATATTTTATATCACACAATAATATGTATCTACTACTTTAAAGAAAACACTTTGACGCCATTTTACAAATTTACAAAATTTAATGCATATCTGTTCACACTACCTATGAATGAAATATATGTTATTCATAATAATTTACTTTCTACTTTTGGAAAAAATTAACGATATAAACCGGACGGTAACCCAAAGCTGAATAAACTTACACAGACCGAAATACTCCACGTGCACTCGTGTAACGCTTTACTAAATATCCTGACAGTGACTGTATTACCCTAAGGGGAAATAATTCCATTCTAATTCGTTCCTTAAACGAAAGAAATTTTATGTCTTTTAAAAAAAACCTACAAGGTCGAGCAAAAGATCCACGTCGCTATAGATGTGCAGTGCAAAAGAACCGCAACTCTGCCTTTACGCTCTCTATATTCATACATATGTGTTGTTTTATTTTTAGGTTTTCTGAATATGGGTTTCTGTCTTAGTTTTAAGTTTTTGACTGAGATAATTTTGTAAGTTTTTTTTTTACTTTTTAAATTGCAGATAAAATTGATGCACTGAGGAAAGTATTATGTTTAATGATAAACAAAATTAATGGTATGAATGTTCATTTCTTTAACATGTTATATTTTCTTTGATTGATATGTGTTCTTTTGTGTGTGTGTTTTTATTAGGTCGCATTGTCAATAAGATGTTGCAATCTGTATTTGTCTCAATGTGTTACCTTCGGTAAATAAATATATTATTATTATTATTATTATTATTATTATTATTATTATTATTATTATTATAATTGCCTAATTTTGGAGTTATTGTCCTTTTTTATTTTTACTCTTTGAACTTTGTCAGTGACATTACTCTGAATATAAGAAATAGTTTCTCTGCGTCGGGAGCATTACCCGGTTCACCGGCTCTTGTTTGCATTGTTGTTCTTTTTAATTTAACAATGTAACATGTCGATTGCCCGTGCGCTTGTACAAGCTATCGTATGAATCGTAATAAATTCTCATGTCCTGTTGATAGTTTACTGAATATTTTATAGAAACTGCAGACATACTTGTAGGACATCTAACCGACTGTTTTAATAAGATATTTGATTCAGGTCTTTTTCCTAAAGCCTGGTCATATGGTTATATCGTCCCAATTTATAAAAAGGGGACAAAAATGCTCCCAATAACTACAGAGGAATAACACTTAATAGCAACTTCGGAAAAATGTTTACTAGTGTTTTAACAAAGCGTGTTGAAAATTGGTCAAGTCAATTTAACATATCTTCGGATGCTCAGTTCGGTTTTCGTCACGGTGCAAGTACAGTCGACGCGATTTTCGTTTAAAATTCGTTAATCGAATATTTTTTATCACAAAAGTTACGCCTTTATTGCGCTTTCATAGACCTAAAGAAGGCCTTTGATTCTGTGTACAGGAATGCTTTATGGTTTAAGCTCTGTAAGGTTGGTCTGGATGGAAAAATACTTAGAATATTCAAAGCAATGTATGCTACTGTGAAGTCATGTATAAAACATTGTAACACTTTTACAGAATTTTTCGATATTTCGCTGGGTTTGAAACAGGGCCTAAATAATTCGCCAATTTTATTTTCTCTGTTTTTAGAGGATATTGAACTTTTTCTACAAGAAAATATTGATAGTGGTATTTCATTATTCGATTTGTGTTTAATTATTTTGCTTTTTGCAGACAATATGGCTATTCTAGCTAAAACTCCTATGGATTTACAAAACAGTTTAAATAAATTATATGAATATTGTATGAAATGGGGTTTAGAGGTGAATACAAATAAAACCAAAATAATGTTTTTTAGGAAAACAGGGCCTTTAAAAGATAATGAAAATTGGTATTATAATGATATTCTATTAGAAATTGCTGACAATTTCAACTATCTAGGCGTAGTTTTTAATTACAATGGGTCTTTTACACTTAATAATCAATACGTAATTGGTAAAGGTTTAAAGGCAATGTCTGTTTTATTAAAGAGCATCAATAAATATGAGTTAACCCCTAGCATTGCGTTGCAACTTTTTGACTCTTTTGTCGGCTCAGTGCTCAGCTATTCTAGTGCTGTTTGGGGATTTTCTAAATCAAAGGATATAGAGCGATTACATCTTCAATTCTGTAAATCTATATTAGGAGTGAAACAAAGTACTTATACTGCAGCAATCTATAGCGAATTAGGTCGTTATCTATTATTTATTAAACGCTAAGTGCAAATTATTACATACTGGCTTAAAATAATTAATAGCGACAATATCATTTTGAAAACTGCTATGTACGCTTCGTTTGAATTACATGAAAACAACAATCAATGTTGGGCTTCTAAAATACATGGAATATTAAATGAGTACGGGTTTTCTGATGTTTGGAACAACCCATTTCAATACGAAGCCAAATATTTTGTTAAACTTTATAAACAAAGAATGATTGACTGCTTTTTGCAAAAACTTTCTAGCGATATTTCAAACAGTCCATTGTTAAGTAATATATATGTACATTTGCATAACTCATTTGAAATGGCAAACTACCTGAAAATTCTCCATAACAGAACTTATAGAAATTGCATAGCAAGATTAAGATTATCGTCACATAAACTTCGGATTGAATCAGGTAGATATGGTGCTAATAGATTACCCCGAGAGGAACGCATATGTCAGCTTTGCGATAGTAATGAAATAGAAGATGAATTCCATTTTATATGTGTTTGTAATAGCTACTCTAATACACGTTCTCTTTACATTAAGCAATACTACTACAGAAGACCAAGTATGTTCAAATTGATTGAATTATTAAGAACCAAAAAGAAGTCTGAATTAATAGGTTTAGGTAAATATTTGTATTATGCTACAAAACATCGAATTGAACAACTAAATGCTTTGTAAATCAATGTATAAATTTGTCTCGTTGTATTTGAAAGTGCTATTGTTTATTTCTTGAAATTACTTGATAATGTGTCTAGTATGAAACATTGTTAAATGGAATCTTATCACAGCATATGATTAAGTTTAAAATCCATTTTTTATATCTTAAAGAATGTAAACGCTTTATAATAGATAAGCTCACTTTAGTATTAAATGGTGTTAACGTTCATTCTCCAAAAATATGCAAATTGAAAATTTGTGCTACAACTTTGTTCATGTACCATGATATTGTGTTTGATTGTACTGTATAAATGTGTGTAATATGACTATGCACTGAATGTATACGTCAATAAGTTATCTATCTATTTTTTCATTTGCATATTATAACTTGTATTTAAGAATAAGAAGTTCTTGCGAAATTTTCCTGTTTCTTTAAGTGACTTTAGGCCGAGTTGACTTGGAGCCGGGTTGACTTAAACCGCATAGAAATGTATCATCTATATGTACAAATTATTAAAATATATTAATTTTAAATAAAGTCAAAGCATCAGTAAGTATACAATATAAAGAAAATTACAGTCGAAATTTACTTATTAATTTATACACATAACTGTTGTCTAAATTGTTAATCATAAATTGTATAATTTTATTTCTTATAATCATTTTTTTGGCAGATTTTTTTCTATATTTTGATGTCTTTCGGTACGCCGTCAAAAATGCTGAAATACATGTATGTACTCAATATCGTACTGTATTTTTATAAAATGTAAATATCTGTTCTATTAGAATATCTTTTTAGTATATGTTATAGGTTATATACAGAGTTTTAAGAAATTAATTTTCGAGCGAACGAAGTGAAGTGAGAAAATAAGTTTCTTAAAACTCTGTATATAACCTATAACCGACTTACAGTTAGCCCCGCCGATTAAAGTCGAGTGCATTATGTAAATAGGTTCGGTATAAATTTAATACATAGAGGTGAGTTACAGCACTGTATGGTAAATATTTCGGCAAAATTTAAACAAAATAGAGGACAAACCTTGGCGAACTATGCAAGAAGGTATTTTGTAGTGCTAACTCCCTTGTGATCTAAAAATGACTCCTAAATTAAGACACATTACGACACGAAACATTTAAGTAGCTCATAACATTTGATCATTTTATTGCTAGAAATTTTATGATAAAATTATAATGTGTTGCCAAGAAATAACTGTATACTTTTATGGAGAAAGTTGAATAAAGTTAAGATAAAAACAAAAATTGTGTTGCAATCTCAAATGTACATACATGTATTTGTGTGTGTATTTGAGTTTATTTATACATTATAATTATTATTATTATTATTATTATTCTTATTATTATTTTATTATTATTATTATTATTATTATTATTAACTATTATTATTATCATTATTATTATTATTATTATTATTATTATTTTTATTATTATTATTATTATCATTAACTATTATTATTATTATTATTATTATTATTATTATTATTATTATTATTATTATTATTATATTGTACTCGCTACCGGTTATATGCGCGACTCAGAATGATGCCCAAATCCAGAAGCTTCTCCTTTCTTTAGCGTGCCAAATGTTAAACGACTCAAATAAAGTACCTAGATTTTAAGTCTCTTCCTAAAGACTGTTGGCCAGCCCGGGAATCGAACCCACAATGTCGAGATCACAAGTCGATTGAGCTATGCGGGCTGGCTCACATACATGTATGTATTTGTGAAGCAGTTAAATACTAAGTTGCCACGTCGCTATGGGAAGTGTAGGCAAAATAAACAACTGTTTAATAAAATTGTTATAGGAACATCAACTATTTTTGTCTTAATTGTTATTAAATTTTATTATTAATATAATATTAATTCAAATATAATATGGCAGCATTTGCAATACTGATATTGTTCACTCTCTTTTTTGCTGCAGGTGGTTATTATAATACATGTATTTCTATCATGTTGACAATGTTAATGTCAGAAACACTGCCATTTATTGTAAAAGATTTGCTATGGACATATGAAAAAATCGGATGTACTTCTGATACTTCAGTCTGTTTCTGTATGGTTCTGGATTCAAACATGTTTTTGTGGATTCATCATATATTAAAATCAAAGCTAAAGGTAATGTTTATAATTCCTTCTGACCAAAGTCCCTCCGAAGAACGTTAAAATCCCAAAGTTATAATCAAAAAACCTTTTTCATCAAACACTTGTTTGATAATAAAAAAAATTGTTTCGGCAAAATTTAAACAAAATAGAGCGATTTAACTGGCAGACTGTTAAAAAGTAGCTGACTGAACGCTTGTACTGAACTTATATGTAGTAGCTATGGGACATGCTTATCTTTTTAAACTTTATCTTTTAAACTTCATGTTTATGTTATACTTTGTTAAATTAGAGTCTTACGAATTAAATTTATAAAACATATGTTCTGTTCTGTTCTGTTTTATATGTGTACTTAAAATCATGCCCGATATTTGAAAACTTCGGAAATTTGCATTTGTGAACTCACCTACCTAATGTGTTCATTCAGTTGTGAACTAATTAAGACGTGGCCCATTTGTTCGACAAAGTTTAATGTCATTTTTCCAGCTCACCCGATCGTGTCGTCGGCATCAAATTCTTTCTTTATATTAAAGGCCCATTATGTCTCACAAAAGTCTGTCATTTTTATTTTTCAAAAACCTTTTTTATTTTGGGTATCTTGTTACAGTTTCAAATAAATTCTCATTTACCACATAGATGAACTATCTTTTCCTTTCTTTGCTCTGCTGGTAATAGTAATAATTATATTGAATTAGTATATTTTATTGAAATTTATTCAACAATTAACCATTAAGGAGCCATAACTGTGCCACAAGAAATTCAAGCAGAAAATCTTGATACTATGCACAACTAGGCATGGTGAAAAACATTCCTGTGAAGTTTCACTAAAAAACGCCTATCGGTTTTAGCGATGAAGCGCGGACAAGATTATCAAACAGACGGACGGACGAACAGTGCGATTACTATATGCTGAACCTTCGGGGCATACAAAGTATATATGACATGAGGCATCCGTATGTTGTTCTACATAAACTACATGTATCAAATATCTGTGGTTTCCTGATTGCTTTAGATAGTGAAAACTGTTGGGACATAATGTGAAAAATATTGCTTTGATTACGAAGTATAACGCCTTTCTAGTCCGTTTAGTTCATATGACTGATCAAAAGTATAAACATTATTGTCGTTTGAACAAGTTACACCACTTTCATTACTTGCGAAATGTATGATCATTTGATCTAAACCATGTTTTGAAAGAGGAATAATTTATTCAAGTAGGAGTATTGGAACCACCCAACTAGAAATTGCCGAAAAGTTTGAACTAAAAATACCACTAGCACAACAATTATGTCGTGCTGAACGATCTTCAAGGATCGAAAATATAACATTTATTGGTTAAATGCACGGGAAGACTTTTTACAGCAGCCACGGCACAAATAACACATAAAAATAGATAAATACAGAATCTCTAAAGAAAGCCCAACACGACAAAATTGAAAATGTTGCAGGCTCGGTTTGATTGTTTGACTATGATTGATTATTTGACTCGATTCAGTTTGACTATGATACAAAAGAGAAAGAACATCAAAACACTCGGCAACACTACGCCCCCCCCCCCCGTACACATCAGATAGACTCGTGTTTCAATGCCCTTTCTATTACATATCTATCATTTCACACTCTATCAAATGTCTTTCGACAGTCAAGGTAGCATACGTAATCATTGCTATTTTTATTTTTTGAAAAAATACATGTAGACCTACGTATCACTAAGTGTGAGCGAAATTTTTGCCAAATTTTAGGGGTACTTTTTATTTTGTACGAGTCCATAAATTTGCAATTCTACTACAATTTAATAATATCAAAAGCTGACAGCTGAAAACTGTAACTCTGATTCTATTAT
This sequence comes from Ruditapes philippinarum, assembly GCF_026571515.1. NCBI lineage: Eukaryota > Metazoa > Mollusca > Bivalvia > Venerida > Veneridae > Ruditapes > Ruditapes philippinarum. The sequence continues at coordinate 73,756 of NW_026858069.1, forward strand.
ATCTTATTTCTGCATTGAAAAATTAATTGCTTTCTGTAATAATAGATCTCAGGTGGGTGATTTCAGACCAACTTGACTCTCTTGTACATTGTATAAAACTTTCAAACATTATATTCCTTTAATATTAAAGAGCAATAATGTTTACTTGATATTCGAATTTACTAGTGTTAAATTTGTTTTCATTTGTTTTGTTTTTTAACTTTGAAAAGTCAGACAATTTAAAGATAATTTATAGAAGTAAGTAGAGTTTATATTATTCTTTCCTGCACCTTTATGCAGATAATGGCAAGCTTTACAGACAAATTTAAGATGACTCTTTCTAAGATGTCACCGACACAACTAGCGGAATACTATTCAAGCTGGGCTGAAAATATGGGATATGAAAAGGTATTTCTTAAAGAAAATTTACTTTATTTTGTTCGTTTGTTTTTGTTGTTGTTGTTGTTTTTTGTCTGTTTTATTTGTGTGTGTGTTTTATGTGTTTGGTTTTTTTTTTCCATTTATTTATTTATCAATATTTATTTCTATTATTATAATTGGGTATTAATTGTCGTTTTGCATTGTATTTATAAAAATGATACGAACTTTTTAACTGTGAAGTTATATTTAATCAAAAAAGCACAATCGCAATTAATTCTTAAATCTCCGTAAGACTTACTAACAGAGATGTAGATAAAAAAAATTATGTCTATGTTACTAAGAGGATTCCAAACACATTTAAGAATATACTGACCGGATATGGTGTTTCCGTGAACATTCAATCGAATCTTCTCAAACTTCGGAAAAGTTATTAGATTTGATAAGGCATTTTGCATTTAAACACAATGTTATAAATATAGAAGGAATGGAACATAATGTTTAAACATAACATAGATTTTCTGTTTATCATGTTTTCTAGGACATGAACGAGTGCAAGTTCCGTGCGTCTTCAATAGTTGCTGACGAAATGGCAGCGTGCTTCCCTGAAAAAAGAGATCAGCTACATATCATGGACATTGCATGTGGAACTGGTCGTGTTGGGACTGCGGTAAGTAATATTCACTATTGTAGATCATGTCTGGACTGCGGTAATTAATTTTAACTGTTGTAGGTCATGTCGGGACTGCGGTAAGTAATTTTAACTATTGTATATCATGTCGGGACTGCAGAAAGTAATGTTAACTATTGTTGGTCATGTCGGGACTGTGGTTAGTAATTTTAAGTATTGTAAATCATGTCGGGACTGCGATAAGTAATTTTAACTATTGTAGCTCATGTCGGGACTGCGGTAAGTAATTTTAACTATTGTAGGTCATGTCGGGACTGCGGTAAGTAATTTTAACTATTGTAGATCATGTCGGGACTGCGATAAGTAATTTTTACTATTGTAGGTCATGTCGGGACTGCGATAAGTAATTTTAACTATTGTAGGTCATGTCGGGACTGCGATAAGTAATTTTTACTATTGTAGGTCATGTCGGGCCTGCGGTAAGTAATGTAAACTATTGCAGGTCATGCCGGGCCTGCGGCAAGTAATGTAAACTATAGTAGGTCATGTCGGGCCTGCGGTAAGTAATTTTAACTATTGTAGGCCACGTCGGGACTGTGGCAAGTAACGTTAACTATTGTAGGTTATGTCGGGCCTGCGGTTAGTAATGTTAACAATTGTAGGTCATGTCGGGACTGCGGAAAGTAATTTTACTATTGTAGGTCATATCGGGCCTGCGGTTAGTAATTTATTACTATTGTAGGTAGGTCACACCGGGCCTGCGGTTAGTAATATTAACAATTGTAGGTCATACCGGGTCTGCGGTTAGTAATTTTAACTATTGTAGGTCATACCGGGCCTGCGGTTAGTAATCATACCGTGCCAGCGGTTAGTAATTTTAACTATTGTAGGTCATACCGGGCCTGCGGTTAGTAATCATACCGTGTCAGCGGTTAGTAATTTTAACTATTGTAGGTCATACCGGGCCTGCGGTTAGTAATATTAACTATTGTAGGTCATGTTGTGACTGCGGCAATGTTAGCTGTTACATTCTATATGAGTTACTAAGTCGATTATGCAAAGTAAGGGTTTAGAGAAATTTGAAAATTATTCAAAAAAGATACTTTACATTTCTTCCGTATTACCCCTTACCATCTGGAACCGGAAGTGCAAGTGATTAACCTCAGAGCCAGGCCAGTGTAATTATTTTTGAAGTCTGACCAGCAGGCTTTATGCTAGCACTGTCAGTAACTTTATGTATGGGTAAGAGTTTGTATTTAGACGACCGTAGGGAGTCTTATCAAACTCTTACCCATATAACTGCAAATCGGCTCTTACAACTTGATATCAGATGAAAATATAGAAAGTGTCACCTCTTTAATTTAGCATAACATTATTTTTCACCGGCAGTCACGTACAAACAAGGATGGGGTCCAATTACTTAATCTGGCATGTAAAACAGTGAGTTTTCAACAATACCTAGGATTGTTTATGCAATTCATTCCTGTCATATAAAACAAAATAATGTTTTTCTTACTTTTTGCTAGAAAATATTAACAGCCAGCAATTAATAATTGACATTTTTCTTAGAGTTAAAAGGATATCAAAAAGTTACTGTGTACTCATTTGTATCTGCGAGCTGAGCTCCATGTGTATTATCTTTGTAATAAATTTGAATCCTCACATTGCTACAGTGTTTAGAAACACCTGACCTTGGCTTATTAAAATATGCCAATCACAATTTTTACTATCAGCACTGGTTTCTTCATGAAAAAGCGGTTACACTAATTACTGCCGAGTAAGAGCCGATTTGCAGTTATATTCAAATAAGTTACACTTTAAATGGAATGTTCAAATTGAAAGCAGCGCAAATTCTTTTTTTGCACAATGTGGCCGACCCACGTGACCTTTTGGATATCGTAGTCACGCATTTCACTCGATTTAAGTAATATTTTTACCGTTTCTTTGTGAATAGTTTGGAGATAAATATAGATCTGTATTTATACATTACATTATTATTAACAACTGCATATATATATATTACATGCAGTTGTTAATAATAATGTTATATCTATATATTTCTATTCATCATGTCAAATGATTAATAAATGCATGTTGGTTGCCAAATTTATTTAACACGGCTGTAACCTTTAATGAAAGAAAATAGATGCTAAAGGATTAAGTTATAAAGATAATAATATTAAGGGTATTTCATTCGTGTAAATTGCAATGAATTTTGAATCATTCGGTACATGCGGTATTATTTTAAAAGCTTTTTGTCCTACAAATTCTACAAAAACAATCACTCTAAAAGGCAAGCTAAAGTATGTTTGCCATGGGAACCGAAAGAAAAATACTGAAAAAAACTTTAAAATTGTCCCCAGGAATCATGGGTTTTCATTATATGTTTACAGAAGAAAAAAATTTAACAGTCATCTTCTCTTAAACCATGTAAGTTTGATCTCAGGTAGTTTGCCTCTACAAAGTGTGTTCAAATTATAGCCCCTAGGGTTAAAGCTGCATGCCTCTAGATAGATGATAGTTTTTATGAAAATTTTGAATTTTTTTTTAAAGTATACAACCAAAAGGAAGCTATTTATACATTACAAACAGCACTCACAAACTGAGGTCAAAATATTCGGAAATAGCCATTACTGCGTTAGTAACGCAGTAGAAATATGCTTATATGTACATACTGAAAAATTTATCTATAGTCGCATGAAACATGTAAATTATTACTAACATCTTAATTTTGTTTTTCTTTGCCTGAAATCTTAGTATATTTTTCTCAGGTTTGATTTTATTGACATATTTTTGTTTCTCTGCAGCTTTGAAATTGGCACTGTCCCGAGGGGGGGGGGCATTACATATGCAAATGCTAGAGCCCTAGAACGCATTATAAAATTACATTTGGGTGATCTAGCATCGATGTAATGCTATAAAGCCTGGTATGATGTTTAAATTGTTGAAAAAAAATTAATAAAATATGTATAGGATATACATTTTTTTCTCTATAAATACAGTTTTTATTTTCATCGAGTGGTATGAAAATAAATATTTCACGAGTGGCGGTAGCCACAAGTGAAATGTGATAATTTTCATATCACAAGAAGAAAATTCCTATATGTATAGAAAAGAACTTGAATTTTCTGTTATTACATTCTTTTTCTCTTTTACGACCTCACATTTCTTAAAAATTCTCTTTTAATTTGTATAACGACTGAATTAAGAAGAAAGTAGTCCGACAAGTAACCAGTGAGAATACGAAACATATTTCACTGCTGTTAAAAATAAATCTTTTTAAGGTGAAAATACGGAAATTGAAAATACGCATTTTATTTCATCAATATTTCTCAATATTTCATTATAAGTATATATAATAAAAGAAATATACGATACTTAAACTTTTCCTTTCGATTAGAAAAATGTAACAATTCAGGCATACAGCTTCTATGGTCAATACTTATTGAACTTCAAAATTGTAACATAGAATGCCTCTTCTACACATGAATATTGTACGTAAACCGGAACAAAATATTATTTGATATTTTAACTAGGGTATTTATCCGTTTCGAAATGATTTTGTGCATGCCTCATTCGCCTTTAAAGCTTTTATCTACCATGTTTATTTCATAGAAGTAAAACAATAATTTTTGCTGCAGATATATAGCTTTATACACTTTAAATTACAAAAAGCCATGTTTTCTTTTACAATCATTAGAGTCTAGACATTTGCACTTAATTTTAATTAAATGTTTAAACTTGCACTTTTATGTGGTTATGAAATTTGTGGTTTTGGAAAAAAGACATTATTGGCAGACATTCAATTTTATTAATCAAATAACGAAAACTACTTCTAGCGTAACAGTATGTGCATGTATTGCTGATTGCCATTAAATGAAAAAGTTGAAACGAAATATACGAAACATAAAACTTCATAAACAGAAATTTGAACAGATAACATCTTTAATTGTAGGCCATAAATTAAAGGAAGCTTTCCGCTTACATGTATAAAATTAATGCAATTAAGTAGAGTTACCCGAATTCAATTCGAACTTTAAATGAATAACTGGCGTCTGGATGATATTTTCTTCATTCTTCTACTCAAGAAAGTCTTTAAGTTAAGTTACCAATGATTCGTTGAAGATACAGTCTATTTTGTTGATCCTTTTTTTTTCGCTCTTGATTGGACCGAAATTGCATGGGTTAATTTCAACCTTCAAATCCTTACTGGCTACATTTGTATTTTATCTTCTGAAAACAGTTTGCTATTACATATGTATAGTACAATTGCAAGGCAAATTTCAATAGTAGACATGTTGTCTTTCTGTTATGTATGGTGGCTGATTTGGTACACTTTGCGTGTTGCGTTGTTGATAGCGACAACACAACCTACATCGTTATCGCCTATTTGTCTTGTCGCTAGCGAAACGCGCCAAAACGCGCGTTGTCGCACTGTCATCCTGTCGCTAGCGAAGCATGTAAATCTGTACGTTGTCGTGCGGCGTATTGTCGCTTGGCTAATATATATACAAATAGCCAATCCTTCGATTTGAGCTGAGTGACAATGTGACATCGCGGCAACACGCCGCACGACACGCGCTGTTTCTCGAGCATCATTTACGACAGGACGGCAAGACGAAAGTCCGACAACACGCCGTTTGGCGCTTTGTTGTACTGTCGCTTGTGACAACACGACGCTCGAAAGTATTCCAAATCAGCCACCATATTTATGTAATAAATAAAATATGTTCTGCCTAATTCAACAATTCCGCCAATGTAAAGAACCTGAATTATTTTCTTCACAGCTGGCAGCGTATGGGTTTACGAACATAGACGGCCTGGATTCTTCATCAGGAATGTTAAATGTGTGTATGAAAACTGGACATTACCACAACCTTTATGAGGAATATTGTGGTTATAATACATTACCTATCCAAGATGGTACGATTTTTATTTGTAGTGTTTAACAAGCCGTTTAATAGAATGCTTTTATTTCTTACGTGATAGGCGTTTATAAGCTACTTTCAATATTTTGTTGGTGTCCGTGACCAAGTGGATAAGTTTGTTTGGCTTCAAACAACTTGCCCCTTACCGCTATGTGTTCGAATAATGTCAGAGACCTTGAATTCTTCTATATAAGAATGATATCAAGCAAGCTGGCAGAACGTCATTGGTTCTACTCAGCTGCCTACTTGTGTCTGATATAATGTATAGAGGGGCACCTGTGGTCTTCCTTCTCCACGTGACCGTTATAATATATAGTGTCCGTATGACTTAGAACACAACAATACAAACAAACAAACATACAATCCACATGTGTTATCATTTTGATTCAACGCATTGTATTTGATGGTCTAACCAGTATTACTACGGTTGGTTAACACACAGATTTTGCAAGTCTTATTTACATTGCATTTATTGTTAGGTAAGTAACAGCGGTTCAGACAAGAGTAAGAGATATGGCGTTGTTATAATCCAAATAACTTAATTTTAACACATGTACGAGGGGTGTCCCAGAATTACGTGGACTTTTGCTGTTACTCAAAAACTACTGAAAATAAAAACAAACAAAATTAACATGAACAAAATGCAACTTTATTGCATAAGTACAAAAAATTTCAAAGTTGTCCGGCAACTGGATCAGTGTCTGTGAGCAGGGTAATGAGACAAGGGGTAGCGGGTGCGGGGCAGTCCATTCCGACGTTACGACGTCATTCCGGTGGCGTCGCTAGTTGTTAATAAATGCGTGGCGTCGAATGTCAGTTTTTTTTCAACATAGTCGCCGCCTAACTCAATACACCTATGGTGTCGATATATCCACTGGTCGTACACCGCCCTCTCTAATAATAATAAAGCATACTATTAACTTTTGTTACGATAATAGTGTTAAAGACGACGGTGATAATGCTGACGCCATATTATTATTGTTATTTTATTATTATTATTTATCATTATTATTTATATTATTATTATTATTATTATTATTATTATCATTATTATTATTATTGTTGTGGAGTTTATTTTGTACGCAAAGACAATGTGTGTTAACAAGGGAAATAACCTATCATGCGCACTGCTTACTATAGCAGTTTGAGTTCACTTTCTTAAAAGCTGAAGCGGATAAATTGCGTTTACAATAATAAATTGTGATTAGCTTAATTAAAAAAAAAAAAATTTAAACACAAAATTATTGCTTACCCTTGAATAGTACTCAGCATTGACCTTGGTGTAACGCCTGTCCCGATCTATGACGTCCTTGACTTCCTTCATTGACGCCGCAGTCAACGTTGACTTTCTCCCACGACCCTTGTCGTCTTCAATGTCCTCTCGGCCGTCTCGAAAACGCTTATGCCACTTGAAAACGAGTGATCGACAAACAGGAGGTATCACTTTTGAAGTCTCCAACATTTCCTGCGTCTGTGTTGGCGTCTTCCCAAGATTAACACAAAACTTGATGATAGTCCGATGTTCCGCGTAATCCGTGGACGTCATTTTTTGTTAAATATCCAAGAGCAACGGTTGTCAGTTGACCGCTGGTAAACAATAACGGAAACAGCTATGACGTCAAAATTTCAAACGAATGTTCATATGACGTCACTGCATATGCTTATGACGTCGCGCTTTATTTTACGTATAAATACGCAAGATATACGAAAGTAAAGACAACTTAGTAATACAAAATATTGGACTGCCTCCGCCCTGCGCATACTGCGTTACTATAGCGACGTAAAATATAGAGAAGCAATGTTAGAAATTTGAAAATAATGGACATATTCATTAAGGATATGTTAAAGGTATTGTGTACAAATTTGCTAAAAAAATGCATTAAAAAATAAAAAAAAGGGTTATAGCAAAATTCCATGTAATTCTGGGACACCCCTCGTAGTTTTGGATTGAAAATACGTAACGTACCATAATATTCATTTGTCTGTATGATGTTCTTTCTTGTGTTGATTATTATTATTATTATTTCAAATATAGATGTATATGATTGTTTGGGTGTAGCGGGTGGAATTGGAGGGGGTCATATACCTTGCTCTGGAATAATGGAAATGATCCGAATCGTAAAACCAGGTGAGTTTGTCTTTCATCTTTTGTACTATAATTAAGCCTTGGGAATGCGATCGTTTTCTATTTTCAAAAACTTTTATTTTTTGATAGCTTGTTACAGTTTCCAAAAAAAACACTATTTGCCATATAGTTAAACTATCTTTGCTTCTTTTGCTCTGTTGGCAATTTAAAGAATTTGTGTATTGGTATTTTGTATGAAGTCTACTACTTTGTTATCATAGTGTTACCTTTAATTTAGGACACGTTCAGCACTGCACAAACATCTTACATGATTTTAATCCACCTGAAAGTGAAACACAAACACTTATTTGACATATATATAAGATGAATTTCTGAGGCATAATGTGCCTTTAAAATGACGTCGTATGTCCCTTTTGTAACTGACGTACAGAATGAAGCCAGTAAATGAAATTTATTATTTACGTCACTAAAATTCTAAATGACATTTATACATGTGCTAAACATGGAACTATTTTTTTCAGGCGGACTTATAATAATAGCGATGAGGAAAGAGTTTGAAGAACGCGTGGGCAAGGATATAGAGGACATGGACGCGCTTATATCAACAGTGGAAAATAAAAACAAGGCGGAATTAGTTGAAAGGCGGGAAGTGGATAAATATTTTGTTGATAGAGACGGGATTCTCTTTAAAATACGAGTGAAATAAAAATGACACTACTTTTTGTAAATTGTCAGTGACTAGTTTTTGCAAATATATATATATATGAATAAACGATAAAAAATTATAATTATATTGAATAAGATGGAAGAATCGGTCATTTATTGTATATTTATATGTCATTTTATATGTCCTTATATATGCTATGTTTTAACAACCGTTACTTTTGTAAACAAAATTTAGAAAACGGGTTACCGCCGTATAAAGTACTGCAATATAGTTGTCCTCTATTTTTGTTTTCGATTTGCCATAATCATATATGAATATCGCCATCAAACTAGTTTTTTCTTGACTATAATAATACTGTAATTATATAAGTATGGTAAAGTATATATGTCGCAGTTCACCCATTTATTCTGGATGTTGGTCGGTCTTTGGACTTAAGAATAGGATATGACTGTAAGACTATATTGCGCTTAAATTCTACTGAACTTTGCTCTGGTGAATTCAAAGTGGCTTACCTCCGTCTTCGTATGATAAACTACAAAAACCACCACATCATTATATACGTGGTACAAGAGGAAACATGTAAAAATTGAAAAAAAATAACTGATTGACGTAACCCTGCGACATCCTTGTACATACTGTGACCAATAAGACAGTGTTGACCCCGAGACATACCGGTATGAACTTGTTCGCGTTTATCTGTAATAACGAGTCCTATCAGCATAACAAAAAACATGTTACTCGTATTCGTTCATTTTTTTTTAATTTGAAACTTTTGTTCCTTAAGAAGTTGCCCGAAAGTTTGTCAAGATCAGTGGAGAGAACTCTTGTAATAAAACGTTATATATGCATTGTGCACTTTCGTAAGTTATCACCCTTCTACACATATGAACGTCTACGCAACTCGACTCCAAGAATCACTTTCGGTTCTAGCTAAATGTGGATTAAATGAATGGCCAAACACTGATCCTTTTCTGTGAAAAGAGTACAATCACCTGTACCGAGCGGCCAGATATCAATCTTTGTAAAAGAAACGTGCTTAATAAAATATTATAACGCACCTTAAAAGAGTAGATGGTTAAGTTTAATTCGTAATACTTTAAACAACGACCTGGGATTTACCTCATACATTCTGCAAACATTACCAACCTTTTGGTGTAATTAGTAATACTTTAAATAACGACCTGGAATTTAACTCATATATTCTGCAAACATTACTGACCTTTTGGTGTTATTAGTAATACTTTAAATAACGACCTGGAATTTAACTCATATATTCTGCAAACATTACTGACCTTTTGGTGTTATTCGTAATACTTTAAATAACGACCTAGAATTTAACTCATATATTCTGCATACATTACTGACCTTTTGGTGTTATTCGTAATACTTTAAATAACGACCTAGAATTTAACTCATATATTCTGCAAACATTACTGACCTTTTGGTGTTATTCGTAATACTTTAAATAACGACCTAGAATTTAACTCATATATTCTGAAAACATTACTGACCTTTTGGTGTTATTCGTAATACTTTCAAATTAAATAACGACATAGAATTTAACTCATATATTCTGCAAACATTACTTACCTTTGGTGTTATTCGTAATTCTTTAAATAACGACCTAGAATTTAACTCATATATTCTGCAAACATTACTGACCTTTTGGTGTTATTCGTAATACTTTTAATAACGACCTAGAATTTAACTCATATATTCTGCAAACGTTACTGACCTCTTGGTGTTATTCGTAATACTTTAAATAACGACCTAGAATTTAACTCATATATTCTGCAAACATTACTGACCTTTTGGTGTTATTCGTAATACTTTAAATGACGACCTGGAATTTAACTCATATATTCTGCAAACATTACTGACCATTTGGTGTTATTAGTAATACTCCAGATAACGACGTGGAATTAAACTCATATATTCTGCAAACATTACCGACCTTTTGGTGTTATTAGTAAAACTTTAAATAACGACCTGGAATTTAACTCATATATTCTGCAAACATTACTGACCTTTTGGTGTTATTAGTAATACTCCAGATAACGACCTGGAATTAAACTCATATATTCTGCAAACATTACTGACCTTTTGGTGTTATTCGTAATACTTTAAATAACGACATGGAATTTAACTCATATATTCTGCAAACATTACTGACCTTTTGGTGTTATTCGTAATACTTTAAATTAGGACCTAGAATTCAACTCATATATACTGAAAACATTACTGACCTTTTGGTGTTATTAGTAAAACTTTAAATAACGACCTGGAATTTAAGTCATATATTCTGCAAACATTACTGACCTTTTGGTGTTATTAGTAATACTCCAGATAACGACCTGGAATTAAACTCATATAATCTGCAAACATTACTGACCTTTTGGTGTTATTCGTAAAACTTTAAATAACGACATGGAATTTAACTCATATATTCTGCAAACATTACTGACCTTTTGGTGTTATTCGTAATACTTTAAATAACGACCTAGAATTTAACTCATATATTCTGCAAACATTACTGACCTTTTGGTGTTATTCGTAATACTTTAAATAACGACCTGGAATTTAACTCATATATTCTGCAAACATTACTGATCTTTTGGTGTTATTCGTAATACATTTAATAACGACCTAGAATTTAACTCATATATTCTGCAAACATTACTGACCTTTTGGTGTTATTCGTAATACTTTAAATAACGACCTAGAATTTAACTCATATATTCTGCAAACATTACTGACCTTTTGGTGTTATTCGTAAAACTTTAAATAACGACCTGGAATTTAACTCATATATTCTGCAAACATTACTGACCTTTTGGTGTTATTAGTAATACTCCAGATAACGACCTGGAATTATACTCATATATTCTGCAAACATTACTGACCTTTTGGTGTTATTCGTAATACTTTAAATAACGACATTAAATTTAACTCATATATTCTGCAAACATTACTGACCTTTTGATGTTATTCATAAAACTTTAAATTAGGACCTAGAATTTAACTCATATATACTGAAAACATTACTAACCTTTTGGTGTTATTAGTAATACTTTAAATAACGACATGGAATTTAACTCATACATTCTGCAAACATAACTGACCTTTTGGTGTAATTAGTAAAATTTTTAATAACGACATGGAATTTAACTGATATATTCTGCAAACATTACTGACCTTTCGGTGTTATTCGTAATACTTTAAATAACGACCTGGAATTTAACTCATATATTCTGCAAACATTACTGACCTTTTGGTGTTATTAGTAATACTCCAGATAACGACCTGGAATTAAACTCATATAATCTGCAAACATTACTGACCTGTTGGTGTTATTCGTAATACTTTAAATAACGACATGGAATTTAACTCATATATTCTGCAAACATTACTGACCTTTTGGTGTTATTCGTTAAACGTTAAATTAGGACCTAGAATTTAACTCATATATACTGAAAACATTACTGACCTTTTGGTGTTATTAGTAAAACTTTAAATAACGACCTGGAATTTAACTCATATATTCTGCAAACATTACTGACCTTTTGGTGTTATTAGTAATACTCCAGATAACGACCTGGAATTATACTCATATATTCTGCAAACATTACTGACCTTTTGGTGTTATTCGTAATACTTTAAATAACGACATGGAATTTAACTCATATATTCTGCAAACATTACTGACCTTTTGATGTTATTCATAAAACTTAAAATTAGGACCTAGAATTTAACTCATATATACTGAAAACATTATTAACCTTTTGGTGTTATTAGTAATACTTTAAATAACGACATGGAATTTAACTCATACATTCTGCAAACATAACTGACCTTTTGGTGTTATTCGTAAAACTTTAAATAACGACATGGAATTTAACTCATATATTCTGCAAACATTACCGACCTTTTGGTGTTATTCGTAATACTTTAAATAACGACCTGGAATTTAGCTTATATATATTCTGCAAACATTACTGACCTTTTGGTGTAATTAGTAAAACTTTAAATAACGACCTGGAATTTAACTTATATATTCTGCAAACATTACTGACCTTTTGGTGTTATTAGTAATACTTTAAATAACGACTAGGAATTTAACTCAAATTTTCTGCAAACATTACTGACCTTTTGGTGTAATTAGTAAAATTTTTAATAACGACCTGGAATTTAACTGATATATTCTGCAAACATTACTGACCTTTTGGTGTTATTCGTAATACTTTAAATAACGACCTGGAATTTAACTCATATATTCAGCAAACATTACTGACCTTTTGGTGTTATTCGTAATACTTTAAATAACGACCTAGAATTTAACTCATATATTCTGCAAACATTATTGACTTTTTTGTGTAATTACTTAACTTTTAATAACGACCTGGAATTTAACTCATATATTCTGCAAACATTACTGACCTTTTGGTGTTATTAGTAATACTTTAAAAAACGACATGGAATTTAACTCATATATTCTGCAAACATTACTGTCCTTTTGGTGTTATTTGTAATACTTTAATAACGACCTGGAATTTAGCTCAAATTTTCTGCAAACATTACTGACATTTTGGTGCTTTTCGTAATATTTTAAATAACGACCTGGGATTTAACTCATATATTCTGCAAACATTACTGACCTTTTGGTGTAATTAGTAAAACTTTAAATAACGACCTGGAATTTAACTCATATATACTGAAAACATTACTGACCTTTTGGTGTTATTAGTAAAACTTTAAATAACGACCTGGAATTTAACTCATATATTCTGCAAACATTACTGACCTTTCGGTGTTATTAATAATACTCCAGATAACGACCTGGAATTATACTCATATATTCTGCAAACATTACTCACCTTTTGGTGTTATTCGTAATACATTAAATAACGACCTGGAATTTAACTCATATATTCTGCAAACATTACTGACCTTTTGATGTTATTCATAAAACTTTAAATTAGGACCTAGAATTTAACTCATATATACTGAAAACATTACTAACCTTTTGGTGTTATTAGTAATACTTTAAATAACGACATGGAATTTAACTCATACATTCTGCAAACATAACTGTAATTAGTAAAATTTTTAATAACGACCTGGAATTTAACTGATATATTCTGCAAACATTACTGACCTTTTGGTGTTATTCGTAATACTTTAAATAACGACCTGGAATTTAACTCTTATATTCAGCAAACATTACTGACCTTTTGGTGTTATTCGTAATACTTTAAATAACGACCTGGAATTTAACTCATATATTCTGCAAACATTACTGACCTTTTGGTGTTATTCGTAATACTTTAAATAACGACCTGGAATTTAACTCATATATTCTGCAAACATTACTGACCTTTTGGTGTTATTAGTAATACTCCAGATAACGACCTGGAATTAAACTCATATATTCTGCAAACATTACTGACCTGTTGGTGTTATTCGTAATACTTTAAATAACGACATGGAATTTAACTCATATATTCTGCAAACATTACTGACCTTTTGGTATTATTCGTAATACTTTAAATTAGGACCTAGAATTTAACTCATATATACTGAAAACATTACTGACCTTTTGGTGTTATTAGTAAAACTATAAATAACGACCTGGAATTTAACTCATATATTCTGCAAACATTACTGACCTTTTGGTGTTATTAGTAATACTCCAGATAACGACCTGGAATTATACTCATATATTCTGCAAACATTACTGACCTTTTGGTGTTATTCGTAATACTTTAAATAACGACATGGAATTTAACTCATATATTCTGCAAACATTACTGACCTTTTGATGTTATTCATAAAACTTAAAATTAGGACCTAGAATTTAACTCATATATACTGAAAACATTATTAACCTTTTGGTGTTATTAGTAATACTTTAAATAACGACATGGAATTAAACTCATACATTCTGCAAACATAACTGACCTTTTGGTGTTATTCGTAAAACTTTAAATAACGACATGGAATTTAACTCATATATTCTGCAAACATTACCGACCTTTTGGTGTTATTCGTAATACTTAAAATAACGATCTGGAATATAGCTTATATATTCTGCAAACATTACTGACCTTTTGGTGTAATTAGTAAAACTTTAAATAACGACCTGGAATTTAACTTATATATTCTGCAAACATATCTGACCTTTTGGTGTTATTAGTAATACTTGAAATAACGACTAGGAATTTAACTCAAAATTTTGCAAACATTACTGACCTTTTGGTGTAATTAGTAAAACTTTAAATAACGACCTGGAATTTAACTCATATATTCTGCAAACATTACTGACCTTTTGGTGTTATTCGTAATACTTTAGATAACGACCTGGAATTTAACTCATATATTCTGCAAACATTACTGACCTTTCGGTGTTATTAGTAATACTTTAAATAACGACCTGGAATTATACTCATATATTCTGCAAACATTACTGACCTTTTGGTGTAATTAGTAAAAACTTTAGATAACGACCTGGAATTCAACTTATATATTCTGCAAACATTACTGACCTTTTTGTTGTTATTCTTAAAACTTTTAATAACGACCTGGAATTAAACTCATACACGTATGTTCATCTTTATGGACTTGACTTATCACTTCCCGAAGGGTGAGCATATAGTCGTCGCTTTGTCCGTCCGTCGAACCGTCCGTCTACCCGCTATTCTTGTCCGGGACATAGCTTTGAAACAATAAGAGGTATCAACTGGAAACTTTGTAGGTAGATAGATCGCATTGAGTAGATATGAAGTGCACAAGAAACATAAATCTGCCATGCCTAATTTTGAATTATGACCCTTTGTTCACTTTTACACTTTTAACTTTGTCCGGAACATTACTCTACAACTATAAGAGGTATCAACATGAAACTTTGTAGGTTGATAGATCTCATAGTGCATAAGAACCGTAACTCTGCCTTGCCCATTTTTTTTAATTATTGCCCTTTGTTTATCTTTACACTTCTAACTTTGTCTGGGACATAAGTCTAAAACTATAAGAGGTATCAACATAAAACTTTGTAGGTAAATAGATCTAATCGAGTAAATAGACAGTGCTCAAGAACTGATTGAACTTTGTTAGGGACATAACTCTAAAAATATATAAGATGTCAACATGGAACTTTGTAGGTAGATAGATCTCATTGGATAGAAGCGCAGTTCTAAAGACCCTAAACACAGCTTTGCCTTATTTTTGAGTTATTGCCCTTTGTTCATTTTTACACTTTGAACTTTACCAGGGACATAACTCTGAAACTATAAGAGATATCAACACAAAACTTTATCGGTAGATAAATCTCATTGAATAGAAAGGGCAGTGCAAAGAACCATAACTCTGTTTTGCCTAATTTTAGAGTGTTTGCCCTTGTTCATTTGTTCATACTTTTCGGTGTCCAAAACCTATTCAACCGGTTCTTGTTCTCCATAATTATATACACTACAACAATAAGCAAGATTAAATAATCTAACCTTTGTCACGAAATGACCTATATCTGTTTTCCGTTTAATTTGTTATAACTTAGTAATTCTTCATTATTGGAAACAGCAACCCTTGGGAAAAGACAATCAATTGTAATGGTAAGAATATTCAAAATTGTAACGATTTTACAATACGGGGCCAGTTGACGGGGGACTGCATATCACTTTTTAACATGTTCCCACAGCTTAGTTAAAATTGTCATATATACATACTTTTATATGTCAACACAATTATGTAAAATTTAGACCATCATTTTGTAATACGCATGTAGCTTGTTATTTAATTAATATTTTGTATGTGTTTGGGGCTTACATAGGGCATTTTTTCATTATTTGAGCCCTCAAAAGTGTGTGGAGGTGAAAAGCCGTCAAAACACGCCTATATGAGGTAAAAGGTTAACATACTTTTTTATCATAAGATAAACATTTAGTTATTTATGAAAAACGTAATAATTTTATATACACAGGTAATATAGCGATTAAAAAATCAAATTATATTATTAATGTTTCAGTAGTAGAAAGAAGTAAAAAAGACGACAAAGGGAAACAGAACATAAATCTTGCCGGTAGTTTTCGTTTTTATAATAACGATTGTAAAATTCATAAATTATACTTTTAAGAAGGAAACGAAGTTTAATTTCGATGTTAAGTATGAACTCATTAAATATTGTGAAACTTTAATAAATTTTAAACGAAATCATAAACTGTTTAAAATGTCACTTTAGGGACTCTGTAAAATTGTATAACCTTTTAATAGAGATCAGCCGTCTGAAACACACTTCACCTATAAAAATGTTTTATATCAAGAGTGCGATTGTACCAGAGATAGGAATTTTCAATCGGAACATCCTCAGCTGGCTATTATACATAATAACCTCGGACACAATACGGATTGAAAATAGTTCTACCACGTGCTTTTAGATGTAAACAAAAGCAGAGCGTGTAATTTTTGATAATGTATAACGAATGTATATATTTTATATACATAGGAAATTAAGGTATATTTCTGTAAAATTATGATTGAAAATATGTCTGACAATCATAACCAATTTAAAAAGAAAATTTTTTAAACAAATACGAGTCGGCATTTAATCACGGATGTGATTAAATGTACTTTCGATTTTTACAGTCAAAATAATAAGTATATAAATTGCGTAAAGCTTCAAATATGGACTTTTACTAAATATATTGGAATAAACAAAGTCAAAACCACCAAGCATTAAATTATTATTGGTTTACATGTCTAGTTTCTTAGCGTATGTATTTATACTATTGTGTTCGAGGTCCTTATCCGAAGAGTGACGGAAAGGGCCGAAAAGTTGCACTTCAAGAGTCAGTTCTGTTATTATTGTGCATTTTTAATATTGACTCAACTGAAAAAACTTGCGTTAAAACTTTCTTCATTTTAGTTTTATATACAACATTATTTTTATTTTTCCAGTCAAGATAAGGAAAGTGTGTTATTGACCTTTAATTAATGTGTTGATTATATGCGTATACATGTACATGTAAAGATGAAACAAATAAATAAATGAAATATAAAAATCTAATGATTTATCAATAAAATGAAACTCCATTAACGATCCCAATAGAAAAGCGGACAACTGCATGAGTATATTAGTATATCAAATTGTGTATATCACCGTCCAGGAACAGGAACGGCGACATTTACCCGGTTAACAGTTAATTTCAGGCCATTCACAGTTGTCGTGATGTACCATTGGACAAAATTATATTCAACCACTTATAGTACGAATTAAGTTTATTTCCGCATTTAAAAGCTGATGTTTTCATACAGATATGCTCATTGTTCAAGCGATAGGATGGTGCACATCCGTATTTGTGGGGTTTTTTTTGTGTGTGTGTGTGTGTGTCCAATATGTTTGCAGTTTTTCTAATGAATCGGAACAAATCGGCTTAAAAAGTCACTAACTTTATATCAGGTTAATAAAATGTTATGTCAACTGTTTTGTACTGCACAGGCGTAGGCGATTTTAAAAGGCGCGACTTACAATATTGATTACGCACGTATGAAATCTAAAAATGCCCAACAAAAAATCTATTACCCACATCCAACCCCCCATTCCCCAACCACCCACCCCCACCCCCAAAAAAAGGAAAAGAAAAGGTTTACAAACGTTTTTTTTCTTCTTAAAAATATATAATAAGATAAATTAATGAACAAAAGACATGACACACAACTTTGACGCTGCAATTGACCAATTTAATTTTGTAAGAATTTATGTTTTCTAATTAACATTAACTAAGCATATACTTAGAGGTGTAAATCTTGCATTTGCCTTGGTCGAATAGCAGCATTTTTTTGTATTGTTGTTTAACAATGTGACATGTCGATTGCCCACTTACTCTTTCATTTGCATATTATAATTTGTATTAACGAACTTCGGTGATCCTACAAACAAGTAATTTCTGTCAGTTTTTATCAGATTTACAACAAAACTATTCAATAATGTACAGAGAATCGAATGAATTTGATTGACTGGTGAATATCAAACATGAGTCTTTAAAAAAAAACTTTTAAGAATAAGAACTTCTTGCGAAATTTTCCTGATTCGGAAAGTGACTTCGAGTCAGATTGACTTGGAGCCGGGTTGTCTTCTACCGCATATAATGCTTCATTTATGTGCACAAATCATTTTTAAAAAATATAAATTTTAAATAAACTCAACGCATCAGTAAGTATACGTTAAATTAGATTTTTAAAAATTAAATTTATAAAACATCTGTTCTGTTCTGTTCTGGTTTATATGTGCACTTTTAACCATGCCCGACATTTGAAAACTTCGGAAATTTGCATTTGTGAACTCACCTACCTTGTGTTTATTCAGTTGTGAATTTAAAACGAGGCCCATTTGTTCGACAAATTTTAATGTCATTTTTCAGCTCACCTGATCATGTCTTCAGCAACGATTTCTTTCTTGTACGTATGATAGACTGTTAGGGGTAATCATTTGAGGACGCTCAAGAAACATTATATAATTGTTTAATGAACAGTATGGTCATTGAAACCTTTTAACAGCCTAACAATAATATTTATATCTTTAAAAATCCTTTTTCATAGAAACTGCAATGTCCAAAGATCTGATATTTTACATCGCTGTAGGTTCAAATCCCTCTAGAGAACATTTAGTTATTTCGTCAATCGGAACGTTCTCGGTTATTATCTAGAAGACTGACGGAAAGGGCTGAAAAGTTGCGATTGGTGCTTTTGTGTGAGGACGCTATCAAGCTAGCTTACGGAACGTCAGTGGTTCTACTAAGTTGTCCGCTTGTTTCTGAAATAATGCACAGAGGGGGGGGGGGGCCTGATGTCACCAGTTAAGGTGGAAAGTTGCCATATGACCCTCACTGTGTTGGTGCACCAAAAACAGGAACTGTCACTGAAAAGTGACTTATGCCCCCGAAAGGAAGCTTTGACACAGAATCCACGATGTATATATAGGCCAAATTACCAGAAATATACTCCCGACCGCCTTTGATAAATATGATTCATTGGAGGGTCATAGACGAATGGCAAAAATCAGCCGCCATATTAACGTACAGATATACACGGTGATAGGCAAACTCCTCACACTGATTACCTCCCTTGGCAGAATTGTTAACAAGGGGAGATCAGTGCGTAGGAGATTGGGTGATAGGGCGTTTAACAAACGTCAAAATATTTTATTTTTGACCGAGACACCGTATCTTTCTGTCGTACAAAATGGACGTTAAGCATGCATACGAGAAGAAAACACTGAATGAAAACAGCAGAAATTGTCAGAGCAGAGAAGCAATATAATTAATCTTGCTGCCGGGAGTTTTTTTACTTTAAATCCAAAATTTACACTTATCATCAATGTCGAAAATATTTGAAATGTGTTCCGGTGATATTTATTGACAAAGGTTTTCATACCGCTGATTAATTTCACGTTGAAATTATCATTTATCAACGAGTTCTTGTTTAAAGTTATTCCAACATGCACATATTCAATACCCTCACATGTTGTTTTTGCACCTTTTGTCCACTTTCTGTGACGAATTGCTTTCTCGTATTCAATCTTTGGCTTATGGTAGACAACCACAGAACATTTGGAAGGATTGTACTCAAAACGCCATATGTTGTGTGGCTATAGCAAATGAACTATATGATCATTTGATCTCAGCCATGTTTTGAAAGAGATTATAGGACCATGCCGTCTGCAAGTGTAGGGCTACTTATGTTCATGTTATACATACAAAAACCTAGGTTTGATTGTTGATCAAGTTTTAAGATAAGGCCGTTGATGTTAAGAAGATATTTCCCCGCTCTGTCTGGTTCCCTACTTCAACTCAAACCAGTCTGGCATGTATGCTTTGTAAAGATTATTGAAGCATCTCATGGGGTCATATCACACTCCTGTATCATAGTTTGGGGATCCTTCTGTTGCAAATGTGTCAGAGTTAAATCTTATACATATACATTTTGTACATGCATAGTGCTGTCATATTCAGATGCTCGTTCATTGGTTACTTTTTTCTGGGATGTCATATTGTGACAACAGGGAACGTGTTTTTATTTTTTACTATGATACAAAAAAGATACGCCCCCTCGTACAAATCAGATAGCCTCGTGCTTCGATGCTCTTTCCATCACATATCATTTCACACTCTATCAAATACCTGTCGACAGTCTAGGTAGCATAGTAAACTTTGCTATTATTTTATTTTGAAAAAATACATGTAGATCTACGTATCACTAAGTGTGAGCGAACTTTTTGCAAAATTTTTGGGGTACTTTTTATTTTTTACGAGTCCATAAATTTGCAATTCTACTACAATTTAATAATATCAAAAGCTGAAAGCTGAAAACTGTAACTCTGATTCTATAATATCTTATTTCTGCATTGAAAAATTAATTGCTTTCTGTAATAATGGATCTCAGGTGGGTGATTTCAGGCCAAATTGACTCTCTTGTGCATTGTATAAAACCATCACACCTTATATCCCTTTTATATTGAAAAGCAAAAATGTTCACCTAATACATGACTTAACTTGTGTGTTTAATTTTTTTAACTTAGAAAATATCAGATATTTTAAAGATATTTTATAGTAGATAAAATAGTAAATAAAGCTTATAAGCAAAAACTGAGCACACATATGCGGATAATGGAAAGTTTTTCAGACAAAATTAAGATGACTATGGCTAACATGTCACCGACACAACTAGCGGAATACTATTCAAGGTGGGCTGAAAATATGGGATATGAAAAGGTATTTCCTAGAAAATCAACGGAATTTTTGTCTTTATTTTGTTTGTTTGTCTAATTTTTTTTGTTGTTTTTTGTCTGTGATTTTTTTTTTATTTTTACATTTATTTATTTGTTTGTTTGTTTGCTTATTTATTTGTTAATTAATTTGTTATTTTTTTTTATCTACAGCATGACGTTTTAATCCTTTCTCTCATATAAGCGTGTTTCGACGGCTTTTTGCCCCCCCCCCCATCCTCCCCCCGCGTTTTTGAGGCCTCAAACAGTGAAAAAATGGCCTATTTAGGCCCCAAACACTGGTTTTCGTTTGATAAATGTTGCTAAAAAAGTGACCATTTTTTCGGAGCCGTCCCCCATCCAAATGTTACATCAGGGGGTTGCCAGAAGGGGGATGTGCCCGTTTGGGGGGTTTGAAGGGGGCGGAGTCCCCCTCATCGCTAAGAAAATTATGGACATGTGACAGGCTAGAAATGGCCTAAGGTAGATCTTAGGGTAACAAGTAACCGACGCTGAAAAGCCTTTTACTCTATCTCAATTCATTGAGAAGTTGCAGCACTTTGAAATCAGTTTTGATGGAAAAAACCAATGAAAAATAGTGATTTTTGGCAATGTTCAGACGTCCCCCCGTTGCCATGGTAACAGGAAATTTACGATTGAGCATGCTGTTACAGGGGCTATGGTCTAGTCAATATTTGTGCCAAGTTTCATCAGTATTGAAGCATTTTTCATAGTTTCGTAGCAGTTTGAACTTGTTACAGGAGGCTTTTCAATGAAAACGGCCATTTTTCGCAATATGCTGATGGGGTAAAAGGTTAATTAATTAAAAAAATAAAAAATGTCAAAAAACAACAATTTTTCACCAAAATGCAGTGCCAGGGCAGGTGTTTACATGGAAAATCTAGTTTTTGGGTAATTCTAAGTTTTTTCATCATATTTTGTTAACCTTTTCCCTCATATAAGCGTGTTTCGACGGCTTTTTGCTCCCCTCCTCTTTTTGAGGCCTCAAACAGTGAAAAGATGCCCTAATTAGGCCCCAAACAGTGGTTTTCGTTTGAGAAGTGTTGTTTCAAAAAGTGACCACTTTTTCGGCGCCGTCCCCCATCCAAATGTTACATCAGGGGGTTGCCAGACTGGGGATGTGCCCCATTCTGTTTGGGGGCTTTGAAGGGGGCGGAGTCCCCCTCATCGCCAAGAAAATTTTGGACATGTGACAGGCTAAAATGGCCTCATGTCGATATTAGGGTAACTAGTAACCGAGGCTGAAAAGCCTTTTACTCTATCTCAATTCATTGAGAAGTTGCAGCACTTTGAAATCAGTTTTGATGGAAAAAACCAATGAAAAATAGTGATTTTTGGCAATTTTGAGACGTCCCCCGTTGCCATGGTAACAGGAAATTTACGATTGAGCATGCTGTTACAGAGGCTATGGTGTAGTCAATATTTGTACCAAGTTTCATCAGTATTGAAGCATTTTTCATAGTTTCATAGCAGTTTGAACTTGTTACAGGAGGTTTTTCAATGAAAACGGCCATTTTTCGCAATATGCTCATGGGGTAAAAGGTTAATAAATTAAAAAAATAAAAAATGTCAAAAAACAACAATTTTTCACCAAAATGCAGTGCCAGGGCAGGTGTTTACATGGAAAATCTAGTTTTTGGGTAATTCTAAGTTTTTTCATCATATTTTGTTAACCTTTTCCCTCATATAAGCGTGTTTTGACGGTTTTTTTGTCCCCCTTTTTGAGGCCTCGAACAGTGAAAAATGCCTTTATAGGCCCCAAACAATGTCTTTCGTTTGAGAAATGTTGTTTAAAAAAGTGACCACTTTTTTGGCGCCGTCCCCCATCCAAATGTTACATTAGGGGTTGCCAGAAGGGGAATGTGCCCCCTTCTGTTTGGGGGGTTTGAAGGGGGCGGAGTCCCCCTCATCGCCAAGAAAATTTTGGACATGTGACAGGCTAGAAATGGCCTCAGGTCGATGTTAGGGTAACTAGTAACCGACGCTGAAAAGCTTTTTACTCTATCTCAATTCATTGAGAAGTTGCAGCACTTTGAAATCAGTTTTGATGGGAAAAACCAATGAAAAATAGTGATTTTTGGCAATTTTGAGACGTCCCCCGTTGCCATGGTAACAGGAAATTTACGATTGAGCATGCTGTTACAGAGGCTATGGTGTAGTCAATATTTGTACCAAGTTTCATCAGTATTGAAGCATTTTTCATAGTTTCATAGCAGTTTGAACTTGTTACAGGAGGCTTTTCAATGAAAACGGCCATTTTTTGCAATATGCTCATGGGGTAAAGTGTTAAAGTGTCATTCTTCTGTAAATTTGCTACGTAAAACTAAACAAATAATAGGCAAGAATTATATAACTAGTCAAGAGTTATAAAACAGGAATAAAATGTTAAATAAATCTAATTATTTTGAAACTATAATCAACAAAGCAATTAATTTCTTTTAACTTCGTAAGACTTACTAACAGCCTTTCAAATTTAGAATTAAGCTCTACACAATTCAAACTCCATATGTTTGTTTGATGTATAATAAGAGTTCATTAAGGTCTAATTTTAGATTTGAAAGGCATTTTGCAAAACTAAACAAAATGTCAGAATTATTTGAAGCGTGGAAACATTAAAACATTAAAACATAAAACGTTTAAATTTGTATTTCTAGGAGATGAACGAGGGCAAGTTCCGTGCGTCTTCAATAGTTGCTGACGAAATGGCGGCCTGCTTCCCTGAAAATAGAGATCAGCTACAAATAATGGACATTGCATGTGGAACTGGTCGTGTCGGGACTGCGGTAAATAATATATTTACTATTGTAGCTCATGTCGGCACTGCAATAAGAAATCTTAACTATTGGAGGTAATGTCGGGACTGCTGTATGTAATGTTAAATATCGTAGATGTAGCTGGACTGCCGTAAATAATGTTAACTATTGTAGGTCATGTCGGGACTGCTGCGGTTAGTAATGTTAACTATTGTAGGCCATGTCGGGACTGCTGCGGTTAGTAATGTTAACTATTGTAAGTCATGTCGGGACTGTTGCTGTTAGTAATGTTAACTATTGTAGGTCATGTCGGGACTGCTGCGGTAAGTGATGTTAACTATTGTAGGTCAAGTCGGGACTGGTGCGATTAGTAATATTAACTATTGAAGGTCATGTCGGAACTGCTGCAATAAGTTATGTTATCTGTATTTAGATGAATTATATTACATGCAGATGTTAATAATGTTATATCTATATATTTCTATTTATCATGTGGAATGTTACATGGCTATATAATAAATGCATGTTGGTAACACAGTAATGAAAGAAAATAAATTCTAAAGGATTAAGTTATTAACGGTATTTCATTCGTGTAAATTGCAATGAATTTTGAATCATTCAGTGAATGCGAATTATTCTAAGCGTAATGATCACTGCATTTCGGCGTTTTATTTCCTTTGCAACTTCATGGGGGAACTTATAAATATAAAATCTATCCAAAGGTTGATATTATGTTATTATCTCACCAGAGCAGAGCGTGCTGTCAACACTTACCGTCAATTGTCCAATATCCGCCCGTCAGTCCGTACAAACCAGAGCTACATTATGGGGTTTGGTCTATTGTTCTCATAACAATAGATGTCATTCATTCCGTTTCTCTTGTGGGGTTATTTTCTGCATTGTGGGGTTAAAAAGAACAAAAGAAATAACAAAAGAAAACCCCATAATGTAGCTCTGGAAAGAACGTCCGTCCATTAACACTTCTTTGATCTAGATATCCTTCCAAAACTGGGTCAATAATATCAATATTAATACTTTCTAGAAATTATCCTTGAGTGATTATCCTTCAAATTCCACACAAAAAATCACTAACATGCTAAAGTTTGTTTGCCATGGCAACCGAAAGAAAAATACTTTAAAAAAAAAACCAAGTGAAGTATAATTTTGATACCACAAGAAGAAAATGAATTCTATATGTATAGAAAAAAACTTGAATTTTCTGTTTATTATATTCTTTTTCTCTTTTATGAACGTACAATTCTTAAAAAAAAAATAAAAAAAATTGTGTATTGGCTGAATTAAGAAGAAAGTAGTCCGTCAAGTTGCCAGTGAAAATATGAAACATATGTTGCACTGCTGTGAAAAATAAATTTTTAAGGTGAAAATATGGAAACTGATGATACGCTTTTATTTCATCTATATTTCTCAATATTTCATTTATATGTCCATAATAAAAAAAATACGATACACTGTACTTATGATTTTCCTTTCGATGTGAAAAAGTAACAATTCAGGCCTACAGCTTCCGTGGTTAATACCTATTTAACTTCAAAATTGTGTCTCTGTTATTAAACACACATGAATATTGTACGTAACCGGAACAAAATATTATTTGATATTTTAAGTAGGGTTTTATCCGTTTCGAAATGATTTTGTGCATGCCTCATTCGCCTTTAAAGCTATTATCTACCATGTTTATTTCATACAAGCATTTTGGAAAAAGTCAAACAATAATTTTTGCAGCAGATATATAGCTTTATACACTTTAAATTACAAAAGCCATGTTTTCTTTTACAATCGTTAGAGTCTAGACATTTGCACTTAAATTTAATGAAATATTTAAACTTGGGCTTTCATGTGGTAATGAAATTTGTGGTTTTGGAAAAAAGACATTATTGGCAGACCTTCAATTTTATTTAAAATTAATATACAAATCAAATAAGCCACGCCATGACAAAACCAACATAGTGGGTGTGCGACCAGCATGGATCCAGACCAGCCTGCGCATCCGCGCAGTCTTATCAGGATCCATGCTGTTCGCTTACAAACCCTATAACAAGTAGAGAAACTGATAGCGAACAGCATGGATCCTGATCAGACTGCGCGGAAGCGCAGGCTGGTCTGGATCCATGCTGGTTGCACACCCATCATGTTGGTTTTGTCATGGCGCGGCTCAAATAACGAAAAGTACGTCTAGCGTAACAGTATGGATTGCTGATTGCCGATAAATGAAATAAGTTGAAACGAAACATAAACATTAAACTTCATAAACAGAAATTTATTCAAGTAATATGGACAGATAACATCTTTAATTGTAGGCCATAAATTAAAGGAAGCTTTCCGCTTACATGTATAAAATTAATGCAATTTAGTAGATTAATCCGAATTCAAATTCGAACTTAAAATGAAAAACTGGCATGTAGATTCTTCTATTCAAGAAAGTCTTTAAGTTTAGTTACCAATGATTCGTAGAAGATACCCGTCTATTTTGTTGATCCTTTTTTAGCTCTTGATTGGACCGACATTGCATTGGTTAATTTCAACCTTCAAATCCTAACATATTTTAACACAGTGGCTACCATAGCAAATTTTAATAGTAGACATAGTGTCTTTCTGTTATGTATGGTGGCTGATTTGGTACACTTTGCGTGTTGCGTTGTCGATAGCGACAACACAACCTACGTCGTTATCGCCTTTATGTCTTGTCGCTAGCGGAACGCGCCCACTGTCGACTTGTCGTCCTGTTGCAAACGAAGCATGCCAAACAGTGCGCTGACGTGCGGCGTGTTGTCGCCCTGTCGCTTGACTAATATATATACAAATAGCCAATCCTTCGATTTGAACCGAGTAACAATGTGACATCGCGGCAACACAACGCACCGTATGCCGTATGGCATGCATTATTTGAAACAGACCGCAAGACGAAAGAAAGTCCGACAACGCGCCGTTTGTCGCTTTGTCGTGCTGTCGGTAGCGACAACACGAACCACGAAAGTGTTAAAAAATCAGCCACCATAGTTATTTAATAAATCAAGTATGTTCTGCCAAACTCAAAAATTCCGCCAATATAAAGAACCTAACTTATTTTCTTTACAGCTGGCAGCTAATGGGTTTACGAACATAGACGGTCTGGATTCATCATCAGGAATGTTAAAAGTGTGTATGAAAACTGGACATTACAACAACCTTTATGAGGAATATTGTGGTTATAATACATTACCAATCCAAGATGGTACGATGTTTATTTGTAGTGTTTTATACAGGCCGTTAGAAGTCTAAATTATTTGTTACGTGATACGTGTTTATTAGGAACTTATTTTGCTTCTTTCTATATCTGCTTGGTGTCCGTGACCGACAGGATAAAGTTGTTTGGCTTCAAACAACTTGCCCCTTATCGCCATGGCTTCGAAACCCGTCCGGGACTTTTAATCCTTCCATCTGAGGAAGCTATCAAGCAAACTGGCGGAACGTCAGTGGTCTACTCAGCTGCCCACTTGTGTCTCATATAATATATAGAAGGACACCTGAGGTTTTCCTTCGCCACGTGACCATTATAGTGTCCGTATGACTTAGAATGCAACAAAACAAACAAACAAACAGACAAACAAACAAACAATCCACATGTGTTATCATTTGATTCTACGACTTTTATTTGATTCTCTACCAGTATTACATGTGTTATCATTTGATGCTAAGTCTTGTATTTGATTGTTTACCAGTATTACTGTTGGTTAACAAGTCTTTACATTACATGTATTTTTAGGTTAGTAAAAGCGGTTCAGACAAGTGTAAAAGGATGTTGTTATTATAAATATGGTGGTTGATTTGAAGCACGTTGCGTGTGACGTTGTCGATAGCGACAGCACAACTTATATCGTGATTGCCTTTTCGTCTTGTCGCCAGCGACTTAGGCAAAACAGCGCGTGTCGACGCACAATAAGCGTTCCAAATCAGCCACCATAGTTATTATTCAAATAACTTAATATATGTAATTTTGGATTGAAAATAAACAACGTACCATAATATTAATTTGTAAGAAGTTGTTGTTCTTTTTTGTGTTTATTATTATTATAATAATAATTATTATCATCATTTTAAATATAGATGCATATGATTGCTTGGGTGTAGCTGGTGGAATTGGAGGGAGTCATATACCTTGCTCTGGAATAATGGAAATGATCCGAATCGTAAAACCAGGTGATTTTGTATTATAATATTTTAATATCTCTTAGTTTAGGAAAACATGTGTACATAACTATGTTATGGTGCTGATTTGTTACACTTTGCACGTTGCATCGTCGAACATGCCGCGTCGCCGCTCGGCTCAAATCGAAGGATTTGCTACTTGTATACATAAAAACCAAGCGACATGGCGACAACGCGCCACGCGATAACGCGCCGTTTGGCTTTATCGACAACGCAACGCGCAGTGTACCAATTCAGCCACCATACTATTAGGACTGAATGTTTGGTAATCAAAACGGTACCATCCGAGGACTGACGTGAGGTTATATATTTTGTTATAAAACTTTTTTGTATAATAAGCTGTACGTGTATTAGAAATAAAAATAGATTAGATTTAAGCATTATTGTGAAAGTTATACTCTATCCCAAATATGAAATTTAGAATGGAATGTTTTATTTACTTTATGACATTTATACATGTGCTAAACATGGAACTATTTTTTTTTTCAGGCGGACTTATAATAATAGCGATGAGGAAAGAGTTTGAAGAACGCGTGGGCAAGGATATAGAGGACATGGACGCGTTAATATCAACAGTGGAAAATAAAAACATGGCGGAATTATTTGAAAGGCGGGAAGTGGATAAATATTTTGTTGATAGAGACGGGATTCTCTTTAAAATACGAGTGAAATAAAAATGACACTACTTTTTGTAAATTGTCAGTGACTAGTTTTTGCATACATAATTATTTTGAATAAGATGGAAGAATCGGTCATTTCTTGTATATTTATAAGTGACATTTTATATTTCCTTATATATGTCATGTTTTAACAACCGTTACTTTTGTAAACAAAATTTAGAACACAGGTTACCGCCGTATTAAGTACAGCAATATAGTTGTCTTCTATTTTTGTTTTCGATTTGCCATAATCATATATGAATATCGCCATCAAACTAGTTTTTTCTTGACTATAATAATACTGTAATTATATAAGTATGGTAAAGTATATATGTCGCAGTTCACTCATTTATTCTGGATGTTGGTCGGTCTTTGGACTTCAGATCAGGATATGACTGTAAGACTATATTGCGCTTATATAAATTCTACTAAACTTTGCTCTGGTGAATTCAAAGTGGGTTACCTCCGTGATCGTAGATTCAATACTTTAAATAACGACCTGGAATTTAACTAATATATTCTACAAAAACCTACACATCATTATATACGTGGTACAAGAGAAAACGTTTAAAGATTAAAAAAAAACTCATTGAGGTAACCCTGCGACATCCTCATACATACATTGACAAATAAGACAGTTTTGACCCACAGGCACGAGTATCGGACTTGGGAAGAAAAAATATGACCAGATTGATAAAATAACCTGTGTTCATCTTAAAAGTGTCAAAAACCTATAAAAAAAATAAATAAATAAATTATGACAAATTATGACCCCTGCTTTAAAAAAATACTATAAGTATTATAATTATAAGTCTTATCAGCATAACAACAAACATGCATTCATATATACAAGAGCTTTTTAAAACAAGAGCTGTCCGTAAGACAGCGCGCTCGACTTTTTTATTGCTTGCCAATAAAAAAAGTTTTTGCAGTAAAAGGCAATACAAGAATCTCTGTATTTTTAAAGTGAACTAGTTGTTTGATACCCTTGAATATTACAGCAATGTTTATATGACATAATTTATGGTAAAGTGAACAAGTGGATAGGAATGAATTTTTTTAGATTTTTTAAGTTTTTTAGTGCTTGCCTATAATACAAAACATTGACAGTTAAGGGCCATAATTCAAATAAAATCTTTGACAGAGAATTACCTTCTCCTGGACATGTTTGGGAATCATGATTGTAAACAAGTATTCCAACTTTCAAATTAATATCTCAAACAGTTCAGTCAAAAAGTGGACTGGTACTAAAAACTTAACCAAGATTCTAAGTCGATAAAAGGCCTTAATTTTTAAAACAAATCCTTGACAGAGTTACCTTCTCTTGCGTACAGATGGGGTAATGATGTGAAATAGCATTAAAAGTTTCAAAGCAATATCTCAAAGGGTTAAGGCAATAAGTGGATTTTACCCATATTCAATGTATTTTCTAAGTCAAAAAGGGGCATAATTCTGTCAAAAACCTTGACAGAGTTATGTCCTCTTGTCTGTTGATGAAGGTCGTGATGGTAAACAAGTATGGTCAGTTTCAAAGCAATACCTCCAATGGTTTTGAAATAAAGTGAGGTGGTACAAAAAACTTAACCAAGCTCAATACACTTTCTAAGTCAAAAAAGGGCCATAATTTCTGTCAAAAACCTTGACAGAGTTATGTACTCTTGTCTGTAGATGGAGGTTATGATGGTGAACAAGTATGGTAAGTTTCAAAGCCATACTTGTAATACTTCTGAAATAAAGTGGGGTGGTACGAAAAACTTAACCAAGGTGTGACGCCAACGCCGACGCCGACGCCAACGCCGACGCCGACGCCGGGGCGAGTAGGATAGCTCCCCTTTTCATAGAAAAGTCGAGCTAAAAATGGGTCAAAGACAGAAATTAAAGGCCAGGTTGCGTATGTGTACAAAATATCATGAGGCTGTGTATTGTTACTTAAATTTGCTTTCACTGACCATTGATGTTGAAAATTTAATTAAGTCAGTAAACCGGAAATGGATGAGCAACAGACCTGAAATGGAATCCCACAAAATGGGACCACATGTCAAAGCTGTGAACCCGAATCAAGAGGCTGTGGTAAGTAGTACCCGAGAAAACTGTTACGAAAATTTCCTACCATTGACCATTTATGTTGAAAAATTAACTAAAAAACAGGAAGTGGATGAGCGACAGACCTAAAATCAAATCCCACATTACGGGACCACATGTTAATGCTGTGTGCAAAATATCAAGAGGCTGTGATAAGTAGCTGCTGAGAAAACTGTTACGAAAATTTCCTACCATTGACCATAAATGTCAAAAATTTAAATAAGTAGGCAAACAGGAAGTGGATGAGGGACAGACCTGAAATTGAATCTCACATTATGGGACCACATGTTAATGCTGTATGCGAAATATCAAGAGGCTATGATAAGTAGCTGCTGAGAAAACTGTGACCATAAATGTCGAAAATTCAACTAAGTCAGCAATCAGGAAGTGGATGAGCGAAAGAGCTGAAATTGAATCCCACAGTACGGGACCATGTGTTGATGCTGTATGCCAAATATCAAGAGATTGTGATAAGTACCTGCTGAGAAAACTGTTACGAAAGTCTTTTCCCCGCCCGTTGCTGCCATTCACCATACTATAACCCGGGTTTGCACCTCTGGAACCCGGCTAAAATTTGAAAATTTTGTTCCATAAACAAACGTTATTTGAAAACAAATTTCTTGTTAACGAAGTTCAAGGGAGACAACTCTTGCAATAAAACGTTATATATGCATTGTGTACTTATCCCCCTTCTACACATATGTACGTGTTTTGTCTGCATTCAAACTTTGGACTCCGAGAATCACTTTCGGTTCCAGCTGGGTGTGTATTAAATGAATGGCCAAGCACTGACTCTTTCTGTGAAACAACTACCTGTACCGAGCGACCGGATATTAATCTTTTACGACCGGATATTAATCTTTGTAAAAGAAACGTGCTGTGAATTTATATTAATAAAATATTATAACGCACCTTAAAAAGAGTAGATGGTCAAGTGATATCCTAAAACTTTAAATAATGACCTGGAAACTAACTAATCTATTTTGCTAATGTTAACACCTTTTATGGACTTGACTGGTCCTTGTTTGTAAGGCATATAAAAATACACTTTTATAAAGAGATGCACGGATCATGTCTGTAAAACGATCAGATCATGTCTGTAAAACGATCAGATCGTGTCCGTAAAACGATCATGTCTGTAAAACGACCAGATCGTGTCTGTAAAACAATCAGATCGTGTCTGTAAAACGATCAGTTCATGTCTGTAAAACGATCAGATCGTGTCTGTAAAACAATCAGATCGTGTCTGTTAATGGATCAGTTCATGTCTGTAAAACGATCATGTCTGTAATACGATCAGATCGTGTCTGTAAAACAATCAGATCATGTCTGTAAAACGATCAGATCGTGTCTGTAAAACGACCAGATCGTGCGCCAGTAAGGTTTAACGGTATAGAAACACACAAATATATGAGTTTTGTAGTTTATTAATATTGCCTAAAGAATCGGCAACAAATGGCGTACATGTAATACGAAGGGGAACAACTCTTTTACAATAATGTTCTGTATATGTCCGTACCATACCGTACGCTGACAAACCGTACCTGACTACACTATGGCGCTACCTTTCTTTCTTTTTGAAATTTAACTTATTAACGTATACATATCCTTTTAAGATAAACTAAGTGATGAAATATAGTCTAATAATTGAGACACTCTTAATAATCAAATCCATAAACGTTTAACAAAACAATGATATAAACAGTTATTAAAATGGTAACTTATTAATTATGTATGTGTCTATGTAATGTAATCATCAAGGTATTTAGGTTGCTTGCGGAGCCTCTGCGGTCTTTCTGAATGTAATTCAGTCCCCTCATTAGTATAACTTAAACTAGAGTTAGTACTGTCAGTAAGACTAAGAGATGTTTCAGTGTCAGGTTCATGTGTGTCCATTTCTCCACTAACACTCGGAGGACTCTGAACTTCAGGCATTTCTGTAGCTCCTAGTGGTGCAGTTAATGAAGGCGGAATATGAACGTTGTCCTGAGGAACACAAATGTCACTGTCTATATCGTCGCTATCATTGTCTTGCTGGAATTTGCACTTAGAAAGATTAAAATTTTGTATTTCTGTGGGAACGCGGAAACATTCATTTTGTTTCACTTTATACGAGGAAGCGCGTAACTGGTTACCGATGAACTTCTTTATGTAAAACCAATCATCTTCTTTTGACACTACAAGGTATCTTTGCCTTGAATGTAATTTATTCTTGTCAGAATATAAGTAAACTATATCTCCTACACTAACATGAGAGGCTTTCACAGATGACTTAGAGCTTTTGGACTTTTCACTTGCACTGTGATTTTCTAAACGTGCCTGATACTGTTGAGAAATAACATTTCTGTCCGAAATAGGAAGTTGTTCATGAGTAAACTGATTTCTTTGCGTCCACAACTCTCTAGCTGATAATCCTTCACGACGGATGCGACAATTCAGTTTCGCGACAGCAATCGCCAGTTGAACCTTAGAAAGCGAACCGCCATCTGGCTCAATACGTATGATCTCATCTTCAAGCTCTTGAATTGCTTTTTCTCCTACAGGGTTTTTGTTAACATTTTTCACGCGACCAATATCTAAGGTTATATTCAGACGACGGAGTATGGCGTCATCTCTCAAAGATGTAAAACATGGAGCAGCGTCAACTCGAATGACAGCAGGAGGTCCATGAATTGGATGTAACTCAGTGCACAGGCATACTAAGGAATCTCTTATAGTATCTCTTCTTTCATTTTCTACTATGGAGGCAACAGTGTATGAAGTTGATGTTTCTCTTAACACAAGTACTAACTGTTTATTACGTTTCATGACGTCTGCAGCGAAACTCATTCCTACTACCTCAGGAGGGTCTTCTGAGGATTGAGTACAAAACCCTGTTGGTAGTTTACGTAAAGACGCGCAGCTATGACACATGTCAGATACTCTTTCAACTGCTTGGCTCATGTCCAAGGCATAAAAATGTCTCTTCAAAACCTGTAGAATTTGATGTTTTGATGGATGGTCAAGTTTGATATGCAAGGCGGTGATAAGACCATCAATGGCAGATCTGGGTACGACAATTAGGTCAACCGAAGACACAAGAGGATCAGTATGTTTTACGACAAGTATACCATCCTTGGCAATAGATACAGAGTTGAGGTAACGTTTGACATCTTTAACATTTGTTAGTTTCTTTGAAGGCCTAGTGCCTTGTAATAAATGTGAATGAACGCGTCTAA
Organism: Ruditapes philippinarum; assembly: GCF_026571515.1. NCBI lineage: Eukaryota > Metazoa > Mollusca > Bivalvia > Venerida > Veneridae > Ruditapes > Ruditapes philippinarum. The sequence goes on from NW_026858069.1 coordinate 108,115, forward strand.
GGTCTGGGCACTCTGACTGAATATCTTTCCAAGCTGATCTGGATGTGAATGGTAAGCGGCTCTTACTGTTAAGTACATCCTCTATGTTAATCGCTCTAACAACAGAATCCTCAGTGATATGAATAAATGTACATATTTGGCAAGTGGGGTTTTCACATTCTGGTGCGTTGCGGCTGGCAAAATCAGATGGGACATTGGCAGAACCAGCAAGATGTTTAACATGTACTTGATATCGGCTAACAACAGAAAGAAAGGATGTCACTCTTGGACTAGCAGAAAACTCGCCTCTACATAACTTATCAATTGCTTGAACACACGGTTTACTGTCTGTTAGCACACACGTCTGCTGACTGGACTGTATAATGTATGGACTGAAGTGCTTGACTGCGGCTGCAATGCCAAGAGCCTCTATCTCACAAGGTAACCAAGTGACCTGGTGTTTTCGTAACTTGGCACTGAAGAATCCAGCGAGTAACAGCTTGCCATGCCACGTAACGTATAATGTAGCGCCAATGCCACGTTTCTTGACTGACCCATCAGTGACTATCCAAAGTTGGTCTGTAGGTCTAGGAAGGACAATTGACTTGTTTGAATTTAGTGCTGACTGAGTGTTTTTGAAAATGTTTAAGTGAGGCTTCATCCCAAACGATTTTGTCTGAAGAGTTCCCACCAGCTGTAATGTTGTCAAGTGGAGCTATCAATTGCGAACAACCAGGTAGAACACGACCTAACACCTTGTTAGCGCCAATGTATGATCGTAAGCCATGGACAGTTTGAGGGGGTGGACAAGCCGAAAGAGAAGCTATACGATGTTGCTTGCTGAAAATTTTCCTTGGGACCATATCCATCCAAGGATCGTAGTGGATCTTGGACATATGATGGTTTTTGTGGGCTTCAGTTTCAAGTTGTTTTTCTGTAAAGCATCTAATTGGCAAGGAGTTCGTCTGTAGTGTTTCCACCGATGTACAAATCATCTGCAAGTTTCGCCACAACACCTTCTTGCAATAAATCACCTAGCACACGACACATGAGTTCTTCCAATGCTGTTTCTGAGCCTGGCATACCCATGGCACATCTTGTATAAACGCGTATGCCTTTGTAAGGTGTCGCTACTCCGCAATACTTCATGGACTCCTTCGACAAAGGAATTTGGTAGAATGCGCTTGTTAGGTCAGTTACTATTATGTATGTCCATTGACCTATTGTACGAAGTATAGTGTCTACGTCTGGCATGAGTGAAGGCTGAGGTTTAGCATAACGACCAACATCAGCAAACGCTGTGACCAACCGAAAACCTCCCTGACCTTTTTTTACCAAGAAAGAAGGGTTTAAGTATTCAACTGTAATTGGGATATCTTCTGGGCGCGAAAACACTCCTTGCTGTTCTAAATCATCGAAGTGTTCTTGTAGCTCAACTAACTTATCTCTTGCATATTGAGGTAGGCGTCCTTTACGCTGAGGTGGTTGAACAGGGCCCATGTTAACAACTGCTTTGAATGGCCCAGAAAAACCATTATATCCAGACAGAGTCTTATCAAATACACTATCATATTGCTCTAAGATGTTCTGGAAACACTGGCGAGTATTTTCAGGTAGTATAGCATCTGGGTCAACTGATACGGTATCAGAGAAATGATTATTGGTAGTCATCTTGGCATGACAAGTACGAACCAGGGGTGTGTCTTGAAAGTCTTGAGCTTTTGTATCATAAGAGTCAACAGTGTGGCGAGCTTGACAAACATGTTCATTTTTATGCACATGGATGGGATTGGTCGTTGAATTCAGTAGTCTTACTTTACCAGACACTGCTTCAATAACTTGTGGAAGTGGCCATTGTTTGTTACTGGATGCTCCGAACTTGGGCTCTATGGCAAGTGTGCCATCTGGATCAATGTTGTCTGGTAAAGTGACCTCCAGGTAAGATCCCGGCCATGTAATTGAAGACATATTGGAACTTGACCTAAGGACAAAAAGCTTGGGTCCTTCGAACACTGTGAGAAACCGAGTCAGGTACCTCTGGTGCATAAAACACTGTATCAGAACCATGAATAACAATTTGTTGCTTTGCAGGTCTAACCATAATGTCATTTGTTGCCATGAAAGGTATTCCACCAAGTAAATCCACATCTAAGTTTTCAACCACTAATGCCTCAACAGTTAAACTCTGTTCGCCACGAGTAAGAACTATATGTGTCTCGCCAGCCACCTTTAATGGGGTGGAACCATCTGCCTGGAGTGCACGTTGATTGCTTTTCTTAATAGGTACTCCCATATAGTGTGCAACAGACAATTTCAACATGTTGATTTCTGCTCCAGTATCTAGGGTAACATTCAGAGGAAAATGTTTATAAAATGTTTTTAATGTTGGAGACTGTTTGGTGCTTACACGTCTAGAAGTAGCCGAATGTATACCATAGCATTGAGATTGCTGATTGTCATCTTCGTAAGACTCTTGATCGATTTCCGGATCCCCAGCAGTTTCGTCCGAGACAGTTTGACGAACACTTGAAAGATAACGCTTGTCTTCCTCAGGTAAGAATTTGCATTTGCTGAGAAAATGATTGAATGATCTTCGGCCAGCTTGTTTACATAAGGGACACGAAGGGGTGGCACGAGAGATTGATCGAAATTTTCCGTTGTCTTTAGAACCTTTAAAAGCAGAACGCATGACTTTTGCATCAGCTACGGCATGTATTTCGTCTAGCAAACTGTCTAAAGCGAGAGAAAATTTCAGGCTTAAGTGTGGCTAAAGTCCTTGAACGAAGTTCTGTTCCGTAGCGCTGTTTTACTAGTGCCGGCAAACGATTGTCTATTAATCTCAACCATGTTAATACAACCAAGTTTTCGACTGTTGGGGTAATCTCTTCGTCTTCATCTGGTACAGTTCCCATATGAGATAGGCCACCGTCTTTCTTTAATGTGTTATCTTCGATAAAACTTGATAAACGCTGGTATAAATCCTCTGGTCTCTCTCCTGGTTGAAGTTGTATACTGTCAAAATCCAGAAAATGTGCTCCTGTTGACTGGAATCCGAAATGTAAACGAATTGTCTGCCAAATAGTTTTTATTGACGTTGCATTTTTCACGATAGTGTTACGAGAAATTATTGGGCAGAAGTTTGCAATTTGCCCTAACATGAGTTCTAGATAAATCACTTTTTGTGCAGCTGTGCGCCTCTTTGCCTCAGGAACTGATTCGCCATCATCAGTAAATCCGCGTTCTGGGTTTGTGTTTGTTTTTCGCTCCCACTGAAATCCCTCAACTAGGAACGGTGCAAAATTGGGATCCAGGGACAAAGTATATTGTAAATTTTGTCTCCAAGACTCGAACGATGTAATAGTTTCTTGTTTGGTCAAACACCATTGCTTGGGTGCACGTACTTGAGCCATTATTGTAAATGTTTATGTGTTTTGTCACTACGCAGTAGAGTAGAACTATCCGGGTTTTTTTTGCACTTATTTTGACGTGAAATGTCCACAACAGTGTCCGCAAATTACTGGGTTGCAGATTGAGAGTGAGTCCTTTTCCTGCTGCCACCACGCCAGTAAGGTTTAACGGTATAGAAACACACAAATATATGAGTTTTGTAGTTTATTAATATTGCCTAAAGAATCGGCAACAAATGGCGTACATGTAATACGAAGGGGAACAACTCTTTTACAATAATGTTCTGTATATGTCCGTACCATACCGTACGCTGACAAACCGTACCTGACTACACTATGGCGGTGTCTGTAAAATGATCAGATCGTGTCTGTAAAACGATCAGTTCATGTCTGTAAAACAATCATGTCTGTAAAACGATCAGATTGTGTCTGTAAAACGATCAGATCGTGTCCGTAAAACGATCATGTCTGTAAAACGACCAGATCGTGTCTGTAAAACAATCAGATCGTGTCTGTAAAACGATCAGTTCATGTCTGTAAAACGATCAGATCGTGTCTGTAAAACGATCAGATCGTGTCTGTTAATGGATCAGTTCATGTCTGTAAAACGATCATGTCTGTAATACGAGTAGATCGTGTCTGTAAAACAATCAGATCATGTCTGTAAAACGATCAGATCGTGTCTGTAAAACGATCAGATCGTGTTTGTAAAACGTTCAGTTCATGTCTGTAAAACAATCAGATCGTGTCTGTAAAACGACCAGATTGTGTCTGTAAAACAATCAGATCGTGTCTGTAAAACGATCAGTTCATGTCTGTAAAACAATCATGTCTGTAAAACGATCAGATCAAGTCTGTAAAACGCTCGTGACTGTAAAACGATCAGATCATGTCTGTAAAACGATCAGATCGTGTCTGTAAAACTATCAGATCGTGTCTGTTAATGGATCAGTTCATGTCCGTAAAACGATCATGTCTGTAATACGATCAGATCGTGTCTGTAAAACAATCAGATCATGTCTGTAAAACGATCAGATCGTGTCTGTAAAACGATCAGATCGTGTCTGTAAAACGATCAGATCGTGTCTGTAAAACGTTCAGTTCATGTCTGTAAAACGATCAGATCGTGTCTGTAAAACGACCAGATCGTGTCTGTAAAACAATCAGATCGTGTCTGTAAAACGTTCAGTTCATGTCTGTAAAACGATCAGATCGTGTCTGTAAAACGACCAGATCGTGTCTGTAAAACAATCAGATCGTGTCTGTAAAACGATCAGTTCATGTCTGTAAAACAATCATGTCTGTAAAACGATCATGTCTGTAAAACGATCAAATCAAGTCTGTAAAACGCTCGTGACTGTAAAACGATCAGATCATGTCTGTAAAACGATCAGATCATGTCTGTAAAACGATCATGTCTGTAAAACGATCAGATCAAGTCTGTAAAACTCTCGTGACTGTAAAACGATCAGATCATGTCTGTTAAACGATCAGATTATGTCTGTAAAACGATCGTGTCTGTAAAACGATGAGATCATGTCTGTAAAATGATGAGATCATGTCTGTAAAACGATCACGTCTGTAAAATGATCAGATGGTGTCTGTAAAACGATCAGATCATGTCTGTTAACAATCAGATCATGTCTGTAAAACGGCGTCATGCTATCCTAATAAACTAGATACTTAATTTTACGCTGTTACTGCAGGAGCATTAGCCCTTGTCCTTCCACTCTGCCATTACCAATTGAATTATAGTATTTAATGTTCATATGATACTTTTATTATAGAATATATAATGTGCTTTCCTAGTATAAAAAGTTATCCACTCATGTGTTTACTGTGCCTTTCAAAATGAAATTTGGATGCCACATGTTTTCTGTTGTCAGATAATGAAAATGTTAGAATGTTTTCCAAGTATTGCTGGAGTGTTCAGAAGTATTGCTAGAAAAATCTATACCGCGGGCTTAGCGCAAAACGGTTGTAACTCAATTTAAGCAAATTTTACAGGAGTATGAAAAAACTTTGTAAAACTTTTGTTAATGAATAAAAATGTTTTATTTTAGGAAAATATATACATTTTAGTTAAGGAATTAGAAACAAAATAATAAAAAAGAAGCAAATTATTTTTGAAAAAAGATATTTGAATAAGTTCAAGTTACAACCGTTTTACAAATAAAATTTTGATAATTTGTTACATATTTTTTTGTGCAAAAGGGTAGTATCTCAAGTTACAACTGTTTTCCGCACACATTTTGAGCAATTTTAATTATTTTCTTTGTGCAAAAAGGAAGTATCTCAAACTCATATCTTTTTTATAGGATTTAATAATTGGATAAAATAAAATATTACTTCTAAATCATATAAAATATATGTAGCCATTATAAAATAAGATTATAAAATAAGTGCAAGTCATGTTTTGAATGATGAAAATAATGAAAGTAAGTATAATCAGTAGAGAATCAATGTCCGCAATAGAGAATAATATAGCCTATACCACTTTATTTAAAAATATATATATAGTTAGCGATAAGCTAAAATTATTTTTGATGGTTAATTATAAATGCTATTCTATGGAATGGTATAAATGCTATCTTAGACACATGTACATGTATTTCAAAATAAAAGTATGGTTTAGCCACCCTTTCAGCTGCTGGGCATTTAATCCATACCCCAATTGATACAACAAAATTATGGTCTTCAATTTTAGCAAAATCATTCAAAATCTTTTAGATTTCAAAATGTTTTAAAGGATAATTACGCTGGCTCTGATCTTTACTGGTTGCATGATAGAATGTGTGACACCATTAGAAGGTTTAGAGTTTAAGCTGAACATTTGAAAAATATTTGTTTGGAAATATGACAAGAGACACCATAACAACTGTGAATACAGTCATGGTCCTCATTATGTGTCTTGACTTAAAGCTACAGTCTCACTGACATCCGGGCAGAGCCCCGGTAGACTTCCAGGGCTCTACCAGGAACAACCGGGGTACATCCCTAACTCTGCCGGCAACGTTTGGGATGATCCGGGAACATCCGGCATTCAACATTCAATATCACCGGGGTGATCCGAGATGATCCGGGAAGTAAAGCTTTGAAGGCTTCATCCTAAGCTCTGCCTGGAATGTCTGCAGGGTTACACCGGGGAAGCACAGTAGCTCTGCCGACACAAACCGTGGATGATCCCCGGGTATATAGCCAGTAGAGCTACGGCAGAGCCCTGGTGAATGCTGGCAGACCCCCGGTAAATGCCGGCAGAGCCCTGGAGGATGCCAGCAGAGCCCCGGAGGATGACGATGGAGCTACGGTTGATCCTGGTAGAGCCCCGGCAAGGCCCAGTTCATTTAAAAAGAATCACAACAATTTGCAATGATTGCACTTGTTTGTATTAAAACCCTTCCCATTTCCCTCCTATCCGGTATTGCATAAGGATTTTTCAGAAAATCATCATGAATTACTGTTCTGGAACAATAGATATTATATATCATTTTTTGCGGTTTTCAATCTACTGGGGGTCCAAGGAAGCACCGGTATGAACCGTAGCTTCACCTGGGCTCTGCCGGGATGGTCAGGAGCGCATCCTGGTTGGTTAGTTGGGAATTACCGTAATGCTGTCGGGGTTAGTGTGGCCGCAACAATAATTTCGTCCCGGATAACCCCGGTAACTTACCGGGTTGGTCCTGGGCTCTGCCGGGAGTGAGTGAGACCATAGCTTCAAATTGATGGGTGCTGATAAATCAAATTCTACTTGTTATACCTTTCAATTTCAGTTATAATATCAATAACATGTACTTTGTCCTTCTAGGAAGTTCATAAAATCTTAGAATATCTTTAAATTACCTTAGCCCACTGACCAGTTTACATGTAGTACATTCTATATCCAAAAAAAAAAATTCTTTTACTTCTGGGCATATTTTGGTTGGTAATATTGTCAAAAATTTTTTCCTTGATCTTCATTAACTTTCATAAAGGTCATTGAATAAACACTTGTATCAAACAAATATATTGATATATTTGTTATCTTCACATATCAGTAAGGTGAGGACTATATTTGAATAGATGCCGGGCTACTGATCTGAAGGTCTCTGGTTTGATTCCTAACCAACACTGCGTTATGAAGTCACACTTCTTGTGTTTTTGTTGTTTTTTTTGCTTAATTATTGCAAGAATTGAATTAATTTGAAATTGTTTTAATCTACTTTTAGGATAACTTTTAAGTAGTGTGGTGTTTCCTTTTGTTTTATCAAGATGTTTTCGTAAGTACTCAGACATATACGGTTTAGCGCATACACACTACAGATGTAGTTAATAAAAAAAGTACACAGATAGTATACACAAAAAAAAAATGATTTGCACGAGTTATTAGAGAAGGGCAATTTTAAAATCAAAAGAAATAAAGTCAAACCTAAGAGTTTATAATGTCTATAATGTTTTGAAGCAATGTCTTAATTACTGCTTGTGCTAAGAGGGATTCTTAATTAAGACCATTTAACAACTGGTTATATTATTAGTTATAAAAAGATTGTTGACAGGTTATATGACCCTATATAAGTGGTTGTTTGTAAATATAACCAGAGCCGTTAGGCAAGGGTTATATTGCAAACAGTAGTTTATATACGGCCATATTACCTGTCAACAATCTTTGTAACAAATTTATAATACAGCAAGCATTTTTTTTTAGAGAAAAAAGTAAGATGCTTTTATGAATCGACAGCAGCTGTGTATATAAAACTATATAAACATCAGGATTATCCAATGAAAAGCAACGTTACAAACGTGCAGTATTATAAACATTCATAAAGATTTAAAAGTAGATCAAAAGTTTTCCGAATTTACTGGCTATAGGGTCAAATGAACTGCTGAATGTCTGTAATAGCTTTGCCCTGATTTGTATTTGGAAAAGTTAATCAAATCAATCAATTAATCAATCAATATACAGGTACTAAAATTGAGCTGTCCACAGTACAGAACCTGAACTGAGTGCACAGGTGTTCAGGCTGGCCTGGATCTATACTTGTGGCAAGAACTGATCATTTTCTGTTCCAACATGTCAAGGGTTAAAGACTTAATTCATAGATTGCCACAGAATTAAAACTGGATGTTTATAATATTAAAACATGGTCCTCTTCAAATTTGGTCTTATCCTGAATTTGTGATATAGAGTTTAATATGGACTTCTTTTAGGCAAATTCTACATTGTATGTGGAAACAATCATATTATATTACTCTTAAGCTATGTTTTTGCTATTTCATTGTTTCAAGGCAGTGTCATTCCATGGTTCTTTTTTCAGTATGTCATTTGCGTCAATGGTTTGTTTGGGGATTCTAACAATGGTCTTGGTTCCTGCCACTTTGTCCATTCCCTTCAAAGTGTGTCTTTAGTTTGTATAGTTAGAGATTACACCCCCACCTCCCTCTCTTTAATTTGGTCCCATATCCCCTTCCGTTCTTTTATCTTTAATTATACTTTTATGATATACTATTGTAGTTCTCTAATCCATTCACAATAATAATATGGTTTTTGAAAATGTAAGATGCTTGTACCATGAAGAAAATGGTGATAAATGTAATATAATTTGTCATAAAAGTAGCAAAATGTAATCAAAGCATTGGCAGTATTGACTTCCACAAAGAATATTAATTCACTGTAACTGTAACTTCTTTCAAAATTGCAAAAGATGAAAAAGATTGATCAGGTAATTTTCCATGAGTAACTTTCTTGATAAGAAACTAAAGATAAGAACACTAAAATTTAGAAGCTTTTGAGAAATAAAAATAAAAGCAATTCTGAAGCGTTATGGGTCTGAGCTAGGTGGCCTTGACATACCTTCCATGAACATACTTTGTGCCTGCAACAAATTCAGTTTTGCTACTATGAGCATTAACTGGAGATATTCTGAATTAGATCTACATGTACTTGCATTATTTTTCAAAATATGGAAACATTTTTCTGCCCTGTAAAAATAAGTGCGGCGCTAATTTTCAATCCATAAGGGGCCAAATCTGTCCACCTTGTCATTTTTTAAACTGTATGTGTTATTGGAGTCGGGGGCGGGGGGGGGGGGGGGGGATGAAAGTTATTTCATTTACTTAATATCAAACAATTGCTGATTGTGGCAGTGGATCTTTTTCATTTATTGGAATTAATTTATGAGATTGAACTATATTGTAATATACATTTAAATATATTTCATGAAGATAATATGTGATGATATAAAATCACAATTTAGTTGGGTTTTTTACCAATATTTAAGGTTTATTTAGATATATCAAAACAAAAAATCTTTTCTACTGTCTTTATATCCTTCTTTTCATGTGATGATTCAAATAAAACAAACAGAATGCTAATTTACTTCCATTGCAATATCAGAATTTTCAGCGCAAAATGGTTGTAACTTGAGATACAACCATTTTGCGCTGAAAATTAAGAGCAATTTGAGATACAACCTTTTGACAAATATTGATTTAACTTGTTAATTTTCAGAATCCATTTAAAATACTCACTGAGGATATGCATAACCACAAAATACATTGAAAATGTTAAAAATGTTATTTTGTGGAAAAAAGTGAGTTACAACCGTTTTGCGCTAAGCCCACGATACATCAAAGTATTCCTAGAAACACCTGTACCTTGGAGTAATGCTCTGAACGTCTGTACTTAAAAGTATTGCTTGAAACAGTTACAAGTATATTAGAATGTATTGAAAGTATTGCCAGAAACATCTGTATATTAGAATGTAATGAAAGTATTGTTAGAAACATATGTATATTAGAATGTAATGAAAGTATTGCCAGAAACATCTGTGTATTAGAATGTAATGAAAGTATTGCTAGAAAAAACTGTATATTACACTGAATGAAAGTATTGCTAGAAACAGCTGTATATTAGAATGTAATGAAAGTATTGCTAGAAACATCTGTAATATATGTTATTTTGGTTTTGGAGTGATATATGTGGATATATTACCTGCTAAGATTTTATATCACACGAGCCGTTAGGCGAAGGTGATATTTTATCTTGGCAGGTAATATATCCACATATATCACTCCAAAACAAAAATAATAATTTTATTACCCTTCCCCTGCCGAGTTTAGACGATTTTTAAAAAAATCATTGCTGTTTCAAATGAAACGTCGAAATAAGATTCCCTTTAGGGTACCTCTTCGTCACAACATGACGTCCCATAAATACAGGACGTATTCTTCCCATACCTAACGAATGTAAACAAGAGAAAAGGAGTAGTCTATTGAACGCACTTTTTTGTAATTAATATCAAGCTTTCACAAGGTCATATTTGTTTTCGATACTGATGGTAATATGTATCATTACTCTACGTTGGTAAATATTCATCATTTGACAGTTAAAAAGTGCTCGTAAATCGGAATTTACACCGCGTAAAATAGAACCGTACGCGCATCACTTCAGCGCATGTTGTTTAGAATGTTGGGTACCCAACGGGGGAAATTTAGTGTGTATATTACCCGTCTGGCTCGGTTATATCAATTTCTTTCGGGTGATCAATATCCAATCAAAAAGGTGGAAAAAATCTGGAAGGGTAATAAATTAGAATGTAATGAAAGTATTGCTAGAAACATCTGTGAAGTAGAATGTAATGAAAGTATTGCTAGAAACATCTGTGTATTAGAATGTAATGAAAGTATTGCTAGAAAAAACTGTTTATTAGAATCAGGGCTGCCAACAGCAAATTTCAAAATCAGTGGAAAATACGCCATGGGTCAAGGGGGCTGCGCAAGCCCCCTTTGCAGGTCCAGGGCAGAGCCCTGGTGGGGGTTCATGGGGCGAAGCCCCCGAAAGCTCCTGGATTCTGATGATTTGGTATGCCCTAAAATCAATTTCCTGGACTCTAAATTTGACAAATATCCGACATTTTGACGCATTTTGACAACAGACAAGAGCGACAATGTAAAATGTAATTTGATTGGTTATTCTAAAATAGAATGCCGGAAAAGACTCGATATGACCAATGAGAAAAGTGCTTACAGACGTACCATAGGCGGTTAGCATAACAATAAAAGCCGAAGCGTGCCGGTTTTTGGGTACTGTATAAAATATGACGAATGAATTTATTGTCTTTGTTGAATTTACATCGATCTTAAAAATGACCCAGCTCACGAAATCTGCGGATTTCCGCGGATCCGCGGAAAATTGGCAGCCCTGTAGAATGTAATGAAAGTATAGCTAGAAACCTCTGTATATATGAATGTAATGAAAGTATTGCTAGAAACATCTGTGTAGTAGAATGTAATGCAAGTATTGCTAGAAACATCTGTATATTATAAAATGTAATGAAAGTATTGCTAGGAACCTCTGTATATATTACAATGTAATGAAAGTATTACTAGAAACATCTGTGTAGTAGAATGTAATGAAAGTATTGCTAGAAACATCTGTGAAGTAGAATGTAATGAAAGAATTGCTAGAAACATCTGTGAAGTAGAATGTAATCAAAGTATTGCTAGAAACATCTGTGAAGTAGAATGTAATGAAAGTATTGCTAGAACATCTGTGCGTTAGAATGTAATGAAAGTATTGCTAGAAACATCTGTGTAGTAGAATGTAATGAAAGAATTGCTAGAAACATCTGTGAAGTAGAATGTAATCAAAGTATTGCTAGAAACGTCTGTGTATTAGAATGTAATGAAAGTATTGCTAGAAACATCTGTGTAGTAGAATGTAATGCAAGTATTGATAGAAACATCTGTACATTAGAATGTAATGAAAGTATTGCTAGGAACATCTGTACATTAGAATGTAATGAAAGTATTGCTAGAAACATCTGTGTATTAAAAAGTAATGAAAGTATAGCTAGGAACATCTGTATATTAAAATGTAATGAAATTATTGCTAAGAACATCTGTGTATTTGAATGTAACGAAAGTTTAGCTAGGAACATCTGTATATTAAAATGTAATGAAATTATTGCTAGGAACATCTGTGTATTTGAATATAACAAAAGTTTAGCTAGGAACATCTGTATATTAAAATGCAATGAAATTATTGCTAGGAACATCTGTATAAAAGAATATAATGAAAGTATTGCTAGGAACATCTGTGTATTAAAATGTAATGAAAGTATTGCTAAAATAAGCACCTGTAACTTGACCTGCCAGAGATATAAACAAAGCTGGATTATGAATTATAATGGTCGTAGGTCAATGAGCTACTTTTAACATAGTATCTAACAGCAGTATTATTTTTGCAATCACATTATTCATTGTGGTTCTATTAATTTTCATCTGCAGGTAAGGCTTTTGTTGGAAAATACAAATATATAACCTAAACAATCAACATTGATTATATTCAAAATTTTATTGATTTTTTGCACAAATTTACACAATGTAGTATAAAGTGAACATTTTTTTTACATATATCCAACACGCACCCCATTGTCCAGTTAAAAAATAAGTCCGGACAAACTTTTGCAACATGTTTTACTTTACAACAAATTTTACATAAACCAATGCAGCATAAAAAACATGCTCATGAAACAATGTCATTTCTTAAAATGCTTTGTTCTGATATACTGTATGTACCTCATCAAGAAAATAACACCTAATTATAATTACAATTATCAAATTTAAAGTGGCATGTCTCCAGATTGCTGCTTATTTTCATTAAAAAATTTTAAAATGTATAGAAAAGTAAAATATTGCGAAGATAATAAAGAAAATTATATTACACACTGCAAACGGCACTTACAACCAATGTATATGACCAAAATATGCAAAAATAGCCATTTAGATATGGTGAAAAATACTACAAAATTGGTCTTTTACCAGAAATAACACGGAAATTATTATAATTATTTCGAATCTTTTTTTTTACTTTTCCCACAATCATTACATTATTCTAAAGATCGATAATCTTACGTATTTTTCTCATCTGGAGGCATGCGGCTTTAAACTACTTGAATGAAATTTTACACATTGGTTTACAATAGTCCAAGAGCCTTAAATAAATTGTGTATCATTTAAATAACATTTGGTGCATAAGTATTCAATTAACATAAACAAATACATGTATTGTAATGAACGAAAAATTAACTTGTATATCCTATGCTCACAGAGCAATTATTGTTGAAGTACCATAGAAATATTAGTGCTATTATTACTGATATACTACATTTAAACATGACTGGACATTCAATCTATCAATGACATCTATTACTGACACATTTATTTGAAACTTATAGAAGAAAACTTTTAACATGTTTAAAGGGACTCCACCGAGTTTCCCCCCCCCCCCCCCCAAGACTGGACATTTTTTTTCTTTTCTTTTTTTTTGAGATTGATGTTTCATTTTATGTAGGTCTACACAAATAACTTGTCTTGCTGGTAAGTCAACATTCATTCTCTCAAGTATTTTTATCCACAAAGTTACACTGGCAAATCTCAAAGTTATCTTATATCAAAACACAGATAGGCAAAATACCACAGCAGAATATTAAGAAAACAATAAACAGATTAGCTTTAAAATTTGAAAAACTTCGGCACACTGGTATCCTCTGACATCCACAAGACTTCAACATTCAAGTAAATGTTCAGTAAAAATAATCATATGCTGTAACTACTTATGAATATCAACAAAAACATACAATTCTATTAACTGGCACATCTGAAAATCTTAATTCTAAAGCCCTGTAACCTGCATTTATAAAACATGTCCAGACGGATGTAAAGCCCTGTAACCTGCATTTATTAAACATGTCCAGACGGATGTAAAGCCCTGTAACCTGCATTTATAAAACATGTCCAGACGGATGTAAAGCCCTGTAACCTGCATTTATTAAACATGTCCAGACGGATGTAAAGCCCTGTAACCTGCATTTATTAAACATGTCCAGACGGATGTAAAGCCCTGTAACCTGCATTTATAAAACATGTCCAGACGGATGATCAATATAGTATTGGTTTTCTTTAAAATGTCAAGGTTACAATATATTGATTAGTTTTACGATATTATTATTACATCTTGTCATTTTAATACTTCCAAGTCCTTTATTAAAGAACCATTACCAAACTATCAGCACAAATTATTAAAGAAACCAAACTAAAATAACAGCAGGGCAAAATGGTTGTTATATACCATACCATTGTCAGGTTCTGATATCAGCAAAGTTTTAATAACTTGTATTATAATGTTTTGGTCTAATAATGAATACAAAAAAGATTACTCATTAGACAATGAATTCATGTACAACATAAAGATCCTGTAACTCAATTTTTTTAATGGTTTTATAGCATAACTATGACGCTTAAATGAAGATATTTCAATATTAAGTTCCAAAAATGCATCATTTGTAAAGATATTACAGAATTTTCTTTCATGTAAATAAAGGGAGGTAATTAGAAGTCAAAGTCTATGCCAAACTTTTCAGTAAGAAATGAATGCATATATTTTAATGGTTAGTTATAATGTGAATAAACATTTGCAGAACATATTTAGCATATTCTTGGATGTTTGAAAATTGTTTTAGAAGAATAATTATATACATATATTAAAATTTCACTATGTATTGTTACATGTACATCCTTAATTACAACATACAGGATCTTTAAATGATAAAAAATATATTTACAGATCAAATCCATCATCGGTTTTCACTACAATACTTTCCAGAAGAATAGTTCTTGTTTTCATCTGGAAGTAAAATAATTCTTACTGCACAGCACCTTCCTGTATATATACAGGCTGGTAAATGGAAAATTTGCCCCCTAGAAATTTGACAACCCGCCCCCCTTTTTTGATAAGGTCTGTATTGTACGGTTTGACATTATCACACAATCTGTTTTGGAGCCATAAATATTTGCCTCGCTACTTCTTATGTATCACCCCCCATGACATAAGTAAGTAACAAATAAAATTCACTTTAGTGAAAAGCCCCGCATAAAAAATATAAACAAAAAATTTTCTGGGTTTTCTACGCAAAGAAAGAAAAAAAAGAGAAAAAAATGAAGAATTAGATTTTGAATAATCTTGTTCCATGAATAAATGTTCAAATTTTCAAATTGATAAAAAAAACAACAACAAAAAATTTCAAGAGACATTGCATCTTAAGTCAGAATAATTTTATAACATGTAATAATAAAATCAACAAGTTATAAATAACTTAAAGTATGGTGAGTCATTAATGTGATGCACACTGTACACGTTGTCCTCCCATACCCTCCTCATCCTCGTCGTAAGCCTCGCCACGACGATGCTGTGCCCTCGCGTCGTATTCCACCAGCGTGTGTTCCTCAGCTCCGTCTGGAATTATTACTTCTTGACGTTTTGGTAAACATGACTCGAGCTCAGCTAGTTTTTTATGTTGTATAGATCCCGCTTCAGGAAATATTACGTTGAATTTGATAATCAAACGTCCTCGTGTAAATGGGTCGCGATGTAAAGGCATTCCTTCATTCAAAACACATTTGATGTCATTTGGCTTCACAACTTCACCTGCAGACAGAATAAATTTATATCTATGTATTTAAATTTCCTTCTTTAGACAGTCTCGTTAAAAATTTGATGTATCAAAATCATATTGGCATAAAGTGTTAGCCACAAATGTAGGTAAAATGACTTTTTTCCACTTTAAACAGACTTTATTTTGGGTATGTGATAGATAGAATATTAAACTTGTGTAAGTTTATTACTGAATTTATTGACCTTGTTGAATAAAATAATAATATGCTTGCCAGAGGCTCGCACGATATTATTTTATTCAAATCATTCAATAAATTCAGTATTGAACAAGTTCATTACAGAATTTATTGAATAAAATAATAATATGCTCGCCAGAGGCTCACATCATATTATTTTATTCAACTAGTGCAATAAATTCAGTATTGAACTTACACTCATTCAATATACTCTATGTGATTAAAATTACAATTGCAGAATAGTTGAGCAACTAAATATTTCACTGAAATTTTGTTTTCTGCAAGGATGAAAATTCTCAAAGAATTTTGCATATCTTTTCCAAAATGTTGTACCATTAATTGCGTGTTAAAGATTTTTATATCTAAATTTCCTCACCTGGCAAGTTTGTTATAACCAACGTTCTTTTATCCAATGTTTCTATAGTTTTCTGGAAACCACACAGTGCCTCGACTAACAATAAGTCCATCTCCATAATCAAGTCAAGCCCATTACGTCTGAATGTATTGTGCTCCTTTTCATCCAATACAATGATAATATCTCCGGGTTCGAGACCCGGCTCTTGGTCCCCTTCTCCAGCAAATCGGATATTTTCACCATCTTTCATACCTGTAATACACATGTACATATGTCTCTTTAATTGTTAAAAGAAAAAAACACACACACACACACACCAAGTTCTATAATTAGAATTGAACAGCCATGTTTGTTTGTTGGAATTCAAGTCACACAATTATTGTAAAAGGTCATATGGCAACTTTCCAGCCTTGGTGGATTACATTTATAAGAAGGGGTGTCATGTTCATACGTTTAACATACATGTGAACTCTCCCACTTTTAGCGGGAGACTCCCACTTTCTGCAGCCATATTTTCAAAGAATTTTCTGAAAATAAGGGGTATTTTCACAAATTAAAGAAATATCCCTCTTTTAATATCAGAACTTTCTTCTTTGTTTATTGCAAATTTTACAATCTTTTTGCATTAAACTCTCCCACTTGATCATTGAAAAAAACTCCATAACTCTCATACATGGGGGTCCATAGGCCTTAATTGCCAATAAATAAGTCGCCCTAAATCGCCAATGGAAAATCCCAAGAAAGCTTCATGACACTACTCAAACCTCTAGCTCCTGTGAGACAAGTGATCTGAAATTAGTTAAACCTACACAGAAGATTTAATTTATAGATTAGTATAAAAATCTCAAGTCCCTGGTGGGTCAGTGAAAGGTAAGAGGTTTAAAATCCTGGCCTTAACAAAACAGATATTTTGTTTAATTGGGTTTTACGTCACACCGACCATTATAGGTCATATGGCAACGTTCCAGCTTTACTGGTGGAGGAAGACCTCGGGTGCCCTTCTGTGCATTATTTTAGGCAAGAAAGGGCACCCAAGTAGAACCACCAACATTTTGTTAGCTAGCTGGATAGAAACCTCACTTGAAAGAATGCAAAGTCCCTGTCAGGATTCGAACCCACAGCAGTGAGGGGGCAAGTGATACCGGTACAGAAGCAATATGAATATACAGTAAACATATTTATATTCATATAAAATTACAAGTTTACCTTTGTCAACATGGACTTCTAATATTTTGTGGTCATCAACAGTCTTCTTGCCAAGACAAGTCTTGCATCTTAGTTTCGGATTTATTGTCTCCCCTTTGCCTGAACATTCCGAGCACACAGACTGCATTTGTTGTACCATGCCGGGTCCCAGCTGTCTTATATGTACCTGCATACCTGTTCCCTTACAGTTTCCACATTTTTCTACAGCTCCCTCTTTCCCACCCTTACCTTTATTTATGGAGAAAAATGTGAAACATGAAATACATGAAAGCACCATAAACCTTACCCGCTGAAGTTACATTCAAAATGAGTTTTTGAAAAGGAAATACTAATATATATATAACAACTAAAAGAATTCAAGTTTTATTAACAGAACTAAGCTGCAAATCAGGTCTGTTCAGCAAAAGCATGGATGCTCGCAAAATTCATCCAATCAGTGTATGATTTATTGAGAGTAAGTTTATTTATATCAACTTAGTCATTTCATGGGACCACATGAAGATGCCATGGAATTTTTTTTGATTGCCTTTTTTTCCTAAATATTCACAGGAATTTGTGTGATCGATTTGCCTTTCTAGTAAACTAAAGAACTCTAGTTATTGTCTGGAAACCATTTGCTATTTTTAGTATCGGTGACCTTGACCAAAGGGGGTCTAAATGCAACACCAACTGGGGTCTTCATATAAGCTTGCTATACACCAAATTTGATTAGAATTTCTCATTCCTAACCGTAGTTACTGTCTCGAAACCATTTTTCTATTTTCAGTAATGGTGACCTTGACCCTTGGGGGTCCAAATGCAATACAAACTGGGATTTCCTCATAAGGTTGCTATATACCAAGTTTGATTACAAAACCTAATTCCAAACTCGAGTTATTATCCAGATGGACTGACAGACATACCGACTGACAAACTGACCCCTATGTACCCCCTGGTATAAAAATGCCAGTTTTTTTAATGACATTATGCGTTCATATTGAGATTACCAATAGGTTGTACAGTATAGAATGGAAAATTTCTTCTCCGTGTTTACACAAAAGCTGTTTGTCTAACATTTACCAAGAGACAGTATAGCAGTTATCTGTGTTTTCAAATATCAAATATGAGCGTAATATATCTTTAAAGTTCTAAACTTAGCAAATAGCATCAACCAATTTCTGTCAAAAACAAACATTAACTGAATACAAACCTTCACATTTCGCACAGATAACTTTTTTCTTCAAGGACAATTTTCTAGTTGTGCCATTGTATAAGTCTTCTAAAGATACTTTAAGTTGGTGTATAACATCCTTGCCCTTCTGTGGGCCTCGCGACCTTCCGCGACTCCCACCCCCAAAAAACATATCAAATATATCCATAGGTGAATGAAAGTCAAAGCCACTGCCGGTTCCGCCACCTGAAAACAAATAGATAAAAAATGTCAAATTTTACAGTGTTACAGACAGTTAAACATTATCCTGTTGATAATTCTTATATAAATCTTGCCCAGCCTCTTTTAAAGGCACATTATGCCTCACTAACAAGAAACTTTTTCTTTCTTTATGAAAGGGCACTGCAGACAGAAGTTGTATAATGTAAAAACAAAAATTGTTTTAGAGCATGTTATATGCTTATTGTTTGATTAAAGTAGTGATGAATATAAAATTATTTGTAACAATAGTAACAAAATGTAAACAATAGTAGTATTTAGATACAAGCGGAACTTTTTACATCTGTTTATGCTTTAATTTGTATCTCCTACAACACAACATTGTAGTGACTGGCCGAATTAGATTTAAATGAGGTGTTAACTAACCTTTAATGGCTTCCTCCCCACCTTTGTCATATGTTTCTCTTTTCTTTACATCAGACAAGACCTCGTAGGCTTGACTTATATGTTTGAACTGTAAACACATAATATATTTTAATAGAGTACATGTAGCTACATTTTAAACAGGAAAAAAATTTAAAAGAATAGCTTCATGTTGAATATAATCATGGCTTTTTCTTGCAAAATATTTGCTTAATTTTAGGGAAAATTAACATGTTAATTTTTTCCAAAAAGGGGAATACATGAAAAATTGATTTTACCAGAGTTTCAGGGGAAAAAACTGCTTGATATTATTATTTTTTTCCTGTAGGAAAGACACCTAATAGATGGTCCCTGCTATAAAAGGAGAGAAACACCAAGTTTGATAATTTGAGTTAGTGTTGATAGAAACTAGGGAATTAAATTTGTTATTTATTCATTTTTTTATCCATGAATATTATTTTAAATTTATGGGGCACTGACGATAGAGAAAAATAATCTTCATATGGACATGTTTGGGACTTCCAATCAATCAATGACTTGGGAGAGGGAAACTTCAAAAGAGTTTGTTGTTTGACATGCAGTTCTTAATAATATTCAACAGAATCAATTTTTTATATTATAACCAGTATAAATATTATAACGAACCACTTAAAAATTACTGGATCTATATAAATTCAATAATAGTTTTGATAAATAATTCAATGATTTTTTTTCTCCTCATTGATACCTTATCAGCCTGAAAAAACTACAGAAAAATAGCAGTGATTTTCTCTTCATATAACAGAGGCATATTAAAGGCCTCTTCCCAATTGGTATATCCCTACTCTGAGTCTGACCTTTTATTTGAATAACAATATAACCATACACATTGACATATAGAATTAGATGCTCTTTTGATAACAAATATGTTGTGGTGAAATTCTTATTGTATCCACTAATCTGATAATTAGAATTAGACAGGTCAGGGATCTATGCATGGAAACTTTCTTTAAAAGCATGCAGTTTTCCCAAAAAAATCTTATCTTAAGCCTGCTTTTTAAATTCCCAAATCAGCATTTTAAGTAATGTTTCTTCACAAAATCAAGAGGCTAAGGCCTCTTAACAATTAAGCAAGAAAAAACCACTGTTTAACATGGAGCTAAATATACATACATCTGTGTTATTGGGAATCTTCAACTGACAAAAATTTCTGCAATTATCTCAACACTACATACATGTATATACACAACAGAACCGATGACTTTATACAATGTACATTGTATTTCATGGACATCAGTAAATACATTGTCTACTGTGATAATAGGCGTTTATGGATACCAATAAAGTGTCAAAATTATCAATAATAAATGATTGACAGAGAGTAAACACCATGTTGATTGTAACAAATACATGTACAAACACAGCTTGTATGTATATATATTAAAATGACAATAATGCTCATTTTTACTTTGTCAAATTTGGAAAAAAATGTTTTTTTATGCATTTTTTCAGCTACCAATAAGATTAGTCATCATAAATAATGATAGCTAATGAACAGCTTCCACTGTCCAGGTAGAACTATTGAGTGGTGATTTATATGAATATGTTGGATTTAAATGACTTCTGGGAAATCACTTGGCTTGTGGGAATTTTGAACAGCCATTTTAGGAATTTAAACATTGGAAATTTTGATGTCCATTTTCTATTGGGAACAGTACCGTTTTAGGGTAGTAGTAATATAAAGACAAAAAACACTGAACACACAAACCTTTTCTGGATCATCAGGGTTTTTGTCTGGGTGGTATTTTAATGCCATTTTTCTGTATGCCTTTTTAATTTCATCTGGTGTGGCTGTGGGTTTGACGCCCAGCATATCATAGTACCCAGTTTCCTTCACCATCCTTGATTAAATCTAGTTAAAAGAAACAAAAATTTGAATTATTTAGTTCATTGCAAAAACCAACAATTATTATTATCGTTTTCTTCAGGATGCTATCTGTGAAAACCAAAAAATAGTTTAGTAAAATATCATTTTGTCTACCCATTGTTCCAGGTTTCAGTGATTTTTTCCCCTGTATTTTACAGCCAAATAAAGGCTGTTTCCCCTAGCTCAAAAATGGTATATTTACCTACCCCTAAACATAGCTAATATTTTCCCCTGTAATGCCCTGTGCACTTCTTCACCAGAACCATTACTTGACAGCATCTGACTTATTATATATCAGCTAGAAGACAGAAAGCTGTCCCTATAGCCTCTGCTATGTACCATGTATGTTAGATTGTATTGAAATTAAATTTTTTCATAAAATGTGTGGGTGAATTCCATTCTCAGTTGTTGGAATTTGATTTTCCCCTTTTCCGATTAATTGTGCTATATTTTCCCCTTCACAAAGCCACATGTTGTTTTGAAAATTGGAAAAAAATCACTGGTTTTTTCCCTAGTATTTTGGGAACATGGCCCATACCCTTGGGATTGGGTTGTAGCGGTGTTTTGCTAAAAATCGCGAAAAAATGTTTTCAAAATTTCCAGTAATGTTTAATGAAAAACAAAGATTCAATGTCTATCATGGTAACTTTCAATCACAACAAGCTGTCTTCACACTTATATCTCTTGTTCTAATGGATTTAAATTGTTCAATAATACTGCTCCACTCGGCATCTTGTTTCTATGGTTATGAGCACAAATCCTCATGTGAGATTCAAGTGATGTTTGGCTCCTTCTAATACTGCCAGTATTTGCCTGATGATACTTTGTCAACAAGTTTTTTGTGGCCTTTTGCAAATCACATGTCCTTCCAATTACAAGTAAGATGTTCACCTAAATTAGTTACACAATGAAAACTTTGTTTATATCTGTTGATGAGAACAACTTACAAAGTTTGCAACATTATCCCCCCCCCTGCAAAGCTGTAAAACAGCCAGAACTTCTCTCATATTTTCCAGAAACTAAAAATTCTTTGGTCTGGAACTGGCACAGACTCATAGAGGATATTTGTTTTTGTTTTGCATGCAAGATTGAAATATAATTTCACTGAGTTAACACCAGATGTAATATTTTCCCCGAGTGGCGTAGCCACGAGTAAAATTGAATAGCTGGTTTTCACGAATGAAATATATATATAAAACAAACAAATTTTCTTTTTATTTCATGCTTTCCAAGTGATTTTAAGTATTTCTTACTGATTTTGATGTGTAACGTCGAGCATTCTCCTTTGTGACATCATCACATCATCAGTTTTGAAATATAGTTCTGTTAAATTTCGCTAATTTTGTTAACTTTTTAACATGATGTATGATGATACCGATTTTCTTTTCCTAGAGAAGCCAAATTTACGTATGACAGCATTTATTTCTGCCTTTCATTCCATTTAGTTTTGATTTTCTTTTCATCCGCATTCAGATATAGTCCGGCTGCAGTGAAAATTATATTTTATAAATTTCACTAGTGGTTTATCAGAATATAATCATCTGATATACTACAATAAAACACTGGAAAGCATGAAATAAATCAGAGCTATTATTTTCACTGAAGACAGTATTTTCAAATTTCCGCTTCTGTGTCTTTTGAAGATTCGTCATCATGTGAAATTGAATATAAAAGTATGTTCAGTGAAAATAATAGCTCTAATGAGTCTGACACTGAAGCATTCTGTGCCAGTTCCAGACCAAAGAAATTCGGGAGTGAAACATCTGAATTAACCGTTTTAGGAGTGAAATGTCTAGCTTTGTTCAGGTGACGTCTAGGATTTCATGATATTTACGGACAGTCTGTAAATTTATGGACCATCTACAATTTTATAAAAAAATTTATCTGTCGCTAAGGCCCTAAATTTATAGACATTAAATACAAAAATTATAGAAGTTATATTACAAGAGCTATCGGTAGGACAGCAACGCTCGACTATTCTTAGTGCTTGATAGTAAAAAAAAATGCTTGATACAATTACCTCCTCCTGTTGGTTGGGGTAATGATGGTGAACAAGTGTGCAAAGTTTCAAAGCCATATGTCAATGGACTTTGAAAATATTTGAACTATTACCAAAACTTTAACGTAAATTCTAAGTCAAAAAAGGGGCATAATTCTGTCAAAATGCTTGATACAGTTACCTCCTCCTGTCTACAGGTTGGGGTAATGATGGTGAACAAGTGTGCAAAGTTTCAAAGCCATATGTCAATGGTCTTTGAAAATATTTGAACTATTACAAAAACTTTAACGTAAATTTAAGTCGAAAAAGGGGCATAATTCTGTCAAAATGCTTGATACAGTTACCTCCTCCTGTATACAGGTTGGGGTAATGATGGTGAACAAGTGTGCAAAGTTTCAAAGCCATATGTCAATGGACTTTGAAAATATTTGAACTATTACAAAAACTTTAACATAAGTGGTTACGCCGACGCCGACACTGACGCCGACGCTCAGGTGACTACAATAGCTCTACTTATTCTTATCAAATAGTCGAGCTAAAAATTCAAAACCACAGGTTAAAGTTCAAAACCACAGGTTAAAGAGAATGAGGTTACTGATTAGGCTTACAGACACTTCACCCCCCAGACACTTCACCCTAGGCCCTTTTTTGCAGACACTTCACCCCTCAGACAGTTCACCCCTCATTTTAAGAAATTTGATTGAGACACTTCACCCCTCATTTTTTTAATTTTGTGTTAAACAATTATTTATGTAGATTATGTTAAATACATTCAATAGTGATTGAGTATGTTTATTGTTTTAAGCCATTGTCTAATAAATTTTGAGTTGATTTAATTCTTGAAGTTTTGGTTTTGAATTAAGTTTGATTTCAGCTTGATCCTTACCATATAATAATAATTGAGTTACGTTCATTTGGTGATGGTTTGTGCTTTAACCTTGTGCTTAATTTACATAACTGGTGCTATTTATTTGTTTAATAAATTACATTATGAATGATCTTTGTATTAAATGCAGGATAATTGTGTCTGATAATGATGATAAATAATTTATATTTATATTTACTATATTTTATAAAGCAACTGATTCATTCATTCATATCATTTATATTCATTTTATTTATTTATTTATCTATTTAATTTATTTATTAAGAATAAATTTAATTTTCATACAATTATACCATTTTAATTCAATTCTCTAATCAATTGTGAGATAACCGTTGAATAAACAACTAATCAACATGTGGAATAAACAAGGTGACATGCAATTAACACTTAATGGATGAAAGTGCTGTGATATATCATTTGGCAATACAACCAATTAACCTTAATCAGCTTTAAACTTAGTAAAAATAAAGGTAATATGCAAAATTTTTAACCAAATAATACTAAAAATAATTAATATAAACATATATAAGCATTTTGTTGTTGACCAAGTTGTTTTATTTACTTTATAGAACAAAATTGGATGAGGGGTGAAGTGTCTTACTGATTTTGGGGGGTGAAGTGTCTTAAGGGGTGAAGTGTCTTCAAAATTTGAGGGGTGAAGTGTCTGGGGGGTGAGGTGTCTTGCTACCACTGATTATATGATTAAATATAACAGTATTCAGATTCAAAACAATTTACTTTCAGTTTTCCCTTTTAACAAAAATTTGTTTCTAATTACCTTTGTTTATATAAACAATCAATATAACAACTTGTTATAAGCTGCGGATTTTATTCTAAAACTAAAAACAGCAAATTTCTCATTGAATAACAGTAAATTTATGGACTGAAAAATCTTTAAATTTTTAGACTAGGACAGTCATTAAATTTGATGCCTGCTCTACTAATCTGGATTATAATTTGATGCTTTTAAAACCTGCACATAGGTTTGAGCTTGTAATTTTCGATATAAAATACAAAGACGGTCCATTGATTGGTTAGAAAAATCGAAACAAAAACATGGAAATGAATGTCAAACAAAAAAAAATATTTTTCCTGCTCTTAAAGACAGACTTTTCAAGATCAAAACATTTTTTTTTCGCCATTACCTTTTTCTAAATTGTCCACAATAATAGTTTCCGATTGTGTTGCTTTATTCTCCTGTAATTTTGACGTAAAATGATATTTTCTGTTTACAACGTGCGAACTTTCCAGACGTTCGTCGAAACATGCAAATTAGTTGTAACTGGCTTACATACGGGAAAGTTTTCAAATGCGTTGATAGAACGGGAACAAGTAAGAGAGAGTATCCAGAAGAAGGCAAAATTATTGTAGATTCTACTTCCGGTGAATCGATGCGGTAAATTTCGCATGTGAAACGATTTGCTTTAACGATGACTTCGCAACAGCCCCCGAAGCAACAACAGGTAATTTGCAGTGAAATACAGTAGATGGTTTTTAAAATATCATTTTTGGTTGTTTATCGCTTGAGAACACACTGTCGCACATTGAATTGTACATGATTATTTGATTCGTTCTTGCTTCATATCGTACCAACATATGAAAGGTAATATGAAATTAGGTGCTACCTATGGCGCGGAAAGCTGTTATGAATTATGATTTAAGCATAACATATTTAGTGTACATGTAAACTGCTTATCTTTCTTGCTGGTATTTTGTACCGTAAACAAAACAAATAAATTGGTTAGTGTTCAACTTGTCATCAGAGCACTCAGAATATTTAATGTAAAGGCCTTAGGGGGGCCACCGCGCATGCATCGGCATTTGGAAAATCCCAATTGCAACTACTCGGCCCTTTCCGTCCATCTTCGGATAAGGACCTTGAACACAATAGTATGAATACACAGAACGGATGCAGTATTTCGGTCTAACCTATGCTAAGAAACTAATCATGTAAACAAATAGTAATTTAATGCTGGGAGTTCTTGACAAGTTTATTTCCAATATATGTAGTAAAAGTCCACCTAAAATAAGTGAATTCATAGGTACAAAAGCAAACAATACATTATTTATATATTTATTATTATGGTTGTAGAAACCGAAAGTACAAAAAAACCAACCTGTTAGTTGGATTTGTTTAAAATGGGCATATTTAATTTACAAATTGTTGTCAGACATATTTTCAAGCAAAAGAGTACCAGAACAGACATTATATGTCAAATATATACATTTGTTTTACATTATCTCTGTTTATGTTTACAGTTTACATCTGAAACCATGTGGTAGAACTACTTTCAATCCATATTGTTCCGAGGTTGTTATAGATAATAGCGGAGGCAGTTCCGAATGGGAAAATCCCATCCGCCATTTATCAAAGATGTTGTTTTAACGTTATTTTTAAATTTGCTAGTTTATCAAATAATAATCGTAACTTTAGAGAAATGATTCTCCGGCTCTGTGGTCTCGAGCATTATTACTTTGTCTCGGAAATTGGCCTAAAAGTGGTTGTGATTTTCAGTCCTTCACACAGAGGGAACTTTTCAGTGATTTTTTATGCCCCCACAAAGTGGGGAGCATATAGCGTTGCACTTGTCCGTCCGTACGTCCTTCCGAGCAAACATTTTGGGTTAATAGGGGCTATATAACAGTAAAGAGAACAAAAGAGAACATTATAGGTTCATTCTGTGATCATAGGGTTTAGGGGCTAGTAGCCCTTAAGAAAACAAAGAAAATAACAAAGAAAATAGCCCTTAAAGCCAAAAGGTTGGAACGTCCGTACGTACGTCCCAAAATCTTTAGAACGCAACTCTTCTTAAACCGGATGGCAGATTTTGCTTAAACTTCCAGGGATGAACAACCTTAATGTGTAGATGGAAGTAAAGGAAGGAATTTTTGCTGCTACCAAATTTAACAGAATTATGGCCCTTTGTTGATTTTTTCACTATATACCATATAGAAATTTTGTGAACGCAACTCCACTTAAACCGGATGGCAGATTTTAATAAAAAGTTCCACATAAAAATCTTACATACAGATATATGCATGCTCTTGTTTACGAGCACATCTGCACAGTGGGGGCATCCGTGTCCTTTGGTCACAGTTCTAGTTTTGGCTTATATTATTACAGATATTCTATCATATTCCCAATTGAAAATAGTATATTATTTTCCCAATGCACAGTAAAAAACTCCCTTTTGAAAGTTACAAACCAAAAATCTTGAATAACAAATTCTGAAATCTTTGAAAATAAGGGCTTCTTCACTGTTATGGTGCTTAGATGTTTGAAGATGCGGTCCTAGACAGTGATTCTTTGCACTGCAAAATTTAAGTCATGCATTTTTCTCAATTTTTAACAAAACATTCTATGGGTATGGGTCATTTTCCCAAAATCTTGGGAAAAAAACACCCTGCTTTTCTAATGCATTTGCATCTTTCTTTCTTGAACTAAAAATGATAGAATGAGTATTTAGCATTTGTAGTTAAACTTTAACAAACATCATGCATAGATCCTTATGTCTTTAAAGTTATAACAATTTACCTGTACACTGACCTGTTATTATTTTATTTTCATCAACAACTCCTGTCACTTATGTATTTCAGATGGACAAAGGGTCCGGAGATAAAGAGAAGAAGAAGAAGGAAACTATTTTAGATTTATCCAAGTACCTGGAGAAACCGATACGAGTAAAGTTCAGTGGAGGGAGAGAAGGTATACGCTCAAATTTTATAATAGACCGGACTTGCTTTTAGAGCTGTCATGTGGGTTTGAATCCCGACAGTGGACTTTCGATTCTTTCATGTGAGGAAGCTACCCAGCTAGCTTACGGAACGTTGGTGGTTCTACTTGCCTGAAATAATGCACGGAAGGGCACCAGAGGTTTTCCTCCACCAGTAAAGCTGGAACGTTGCCATATGACCTATACTGTTTTGGTGTGACGTAAAACCCAATCAAACAAACTAACAAATTTGGAGCTGTCATCAATGAGGGCAATATCGATGTATCGCTGATATTTTTCTGTCAATCAATAATCGATACACATTAGAAAAAAAAATTGATAATTTTGATAATTTATTTAAATGTCTTTGAATTACGAAAATTCACCCAGAACATAATTATACATTGTACAAAAGCAGGTGGTCATGTCTAACACTAATCTGTTGTTACATAATGGGCACATTTCATAGCAGTGATGACAAAAAATGGTCAGGCAAAAATCATGCAAAGGGTTTTTATAAACAGGACACAACATATTTATATGAACAGAGCATATATTTTATTTAAATCATTGAGACAGGTATGAAAGTCAATTATTTACAAGTAATTACAAATATATGTCAATACATCAGTATATCGCCGATATTTGTCATTCGATATCAATGTATTGTCAATATGCGTTGCGATGAATCAATGACAGCTCTTTTTGCTTTGTATTTGGAATTGTCCAGCTGTGGAATTTACAAGCAGTTAGCAAACTTTCACATTGTTTTTGTGATGTTTGATTCTACTCTATAACTGAAGAATATCAAACAAAATGTTAATGGTATTTGTTATATTTTATTTCAGCAAGCGGTATACTGAAAGGTTATGATCCATTGTTAAATCTCGTATTAGACGACACAACAGAACATTTGAGAGGTAAGATGGGCAGAATAAGTTTATTAGACTTAAGGTTTACACTCGTCTGTTTGTCTGTCCGTGATCTATGTTGTAATAATAGCTGGACACTTACTAGTCCCCTACCGGTTCAATCGGTTACATTTCAGGGGAAAGTACAGCTTTTTTTTAGGGGAAGATATACATACTTTGTGTCAATGGAAACAGCACTTATGAAGTTGTAAAATATAGAAAAGAAGATCCCATTTTATTATTAGGTCAGATTTGAAATTTTCGAATAATTTTCTATGTGTTTTTAAAATTATTAAAAATCATTCAAAATAATGAATTTGTTAACCTGATTTTCAGATTTTTCTACAAAATTATTCATCAAATTATTTGAAATATCCACGGATGGGCTTGATTTGTAACCTTAAGTGCTTGTTTGATCAGTTTAGTAAATATATTTTATAACGTCTAAGCATTCATTGTTCAACAATCAGCCGAAGAAAATGATTTAATTATTATGCTTTATTAGTCCCCTACCGGTTTAACCGGAGGGGACTTTAGGTTTACCCTCCGTCCGTCTGTCCGTCTGTCTGTCCGTCTGTCTGTCTGTCCGTCTGTCTGTCAGTCTGTCAGTCCGTCAGTCCGTCCATCCACAAAACTGGATCCCGTGATAACGCAAAAAGTACTGAAAATATTTTTATGAAACTTGATATATGGATAGATGGCAGTATGGAGATTATGCACGTCTTTTTTTTTTCTTCCTATGTTGAAAATTCTGGTTGCTATGGCAACAAATAGTCTGAAAATATGGCAAATTTAACACATAAACTGGATCCAGTGATAACTCAAAAAGTACTGAAAATATTTTTATGAAACTTGAAATATGGGTAGATGGCAGCCTGGAGATTATGCACATCTTTTTCTTTTCTTCTTATGTTGAAAATTCTGGTTGCTATGGCAACAAATAGCCTGAATTTCAAGATTTCTGATTTAAATTTTCAGCTTTTTTCACTATATGTTCTTTATTCTTAAGGTGTTTACTTCAAACTTTAAATATAAGTTTCTGGTCATCAACCACATCATATGTGACAAAGGTTTATAACTCTAGCACAAAAAATATCAGTATTACCTCCTAGAACTTAGATTTTTTAGGGGAAAAATGTTGTCTTTTTAAATAACTTCTTTATTTCCTAATGTATCTACTTCAAACTTCATTTATATGTTTTTTATTATCACTCGACATTTTTGAGAAGGTTAAATACTCCAGCAAGACTATTTCCAGAATTATGTCCCCCTTGAACTTAGATTTTTTTCGAGAAACTGGTATTTTCACTTCAACTTCTTCATTCCTTATAGGATTTACTTTAAAATCCCACATCGTAGTAATATGACAAGGTTGTATAAACATAATTTATAATATTATTATAAATGGCAATACACAGGAGTGTATGACAATTAAAGAACTTTTTGAGGGACCGGTAGGGGACTACTGTATTGCCCGCAATACTATCAAATGCTTGTTTTTAGCTTGACTATTCAAAGAATAGGTAGAATTATTATACTCAGAAGGTGTAAGTGTCACACTTTGGTTATGTTTTTGCATGCAAGTTTGTATATTAAAAATTCTGAAACTTCACACACATATTTTGAAGCATAATGGGTTTTTACTGAACAAGGCCCATATCTCGAATGTGGATTTTGACAGAATAATGGCCATTTTTAATCGTATTTTATCAAAATTCTACATTATCCACGCTCTTGTTCACTATCAAGCACTGACAATATTCTAGTAAGCTGTCCTACTGACAGCTCTTTTTCATTTCTGGTTGAATTTGTAAACAAATTGATAATATTTTCAAAAAATTATGCTAAAGAAATTGATAATTAGATTAGTAACTAAATGATTATTCATGATTATTAATTAGCTAGTAAACAAATTAATAATTAGAGATACAAATTTATAATTATTTCTGATAATTAAGTAAATAAAATAATAATTATTTTGGATAATAAACTAAAATAAATGATAATTATTTGTGATAATAATCTAAACAAAATGATGTTTATTTTTCAGATCCAGATGACCCCTATAAATTAACTGAGGACACAAGAAGTTTAGGTCTCGTTGTGTGCCGAGGGACGTCTGTTGTGTTAATATGTCCGTCGGACGGAATGGAGGCGATAGCAAATCCTTTCGTGCAGCAGGACGGATGATCGCTATGGCAACATTGTGTTGTTGTTGTTGTTGTGTATATAATGTAAAGACTGGAGAGTTTATATGATAATTCTTCAACTGAAGTGATGAATTTTTTAAAATAAAAAGCAAAAGAATAGGTATGTTCAGAAACAAGGGAAAGAAGAACTGAATGACTGAAATATTGCCGCAAAGTTGAGCAATGTACCGTTGAAGAGTATCAGTGTTTAACGGTTAAAAAGAATTGTCATAGCTCTTAAAAAGCAATTTTTTGTGCTCGCAATGTTTGTTACGTATAATTTACATAAAAGTATCTATACAATTCAATTGCAACCTATCTTCGCATACAAAATTACATGAAATGCATTATATTCTTCTCATTGTTTATATTTCATAGTTGAAAGTCTTCAGTTTGGCTGCTGGTACAAAAAAATATATATTCAATATAGATCTAAATGTTAGAGGAATTGTTTAGTATCATTTTTACGAAACCTGGTATACAGTGGTTTATAGAAATATATCAGTGAAATATAAAACTGATATTTCACTGTTATGAATTTAAACCCGTTACGTTGTTTCACTGAAATACCAGCATGCACAGTACTGGAAACCAACTTAATAACGTGACGTTGTAAATACAATATGTTGTATTTTTATTTGGCGCGCTTTTCATTTAGTATAGATTAAAATGTCTTTAAATGTTTCTTTGCATATAATAAAAGGAAAATTGGTTTAAGTATAAGATGGAAATGATTATTTCACCTAGTGAACACCAAAAGTTTGTATAATTTTACTCGTGACTGCACCACTCGCGAAATATACCTTTTTGCTGCTCACTCGGTGAAATATATTCCGATCTTACACTTACTAAACAAATATCCTGTATCATAGCCCATGCCCTTTTGTCATTTTATGAGGAATGGTCAGTTAGTTATGTAAAAATTTTTGTCAAGAGACGTAATTTTAACTTTGATGGACCTTGAATATATTACAATTAACATTTCCAAAAAAATCAAGAGCTGAAATTTCGATTGCATTCATCACTTGTCATATTGGTTTCAGTGAATTTGATAATTTGAATATAAATTTGCATACTTGCAGTTTAATGGCATGAGTCTGAAGATTGTAATTTTTACATTGAATTACGTTGAATAAAGTTCAATTGACATAACTCTAAATATTTCATTATATTTCAAAAGATGACCATTACTGTAAGAGTTACTGTGCTTTGATATTATTCCATTTTTGTTGACTATTATTTTGAAGGGAAAGATAGCAAATTCATTTTCATTCATATTGGAAGGTTCATTATGTCAGTGATTCAATCACATTAATTGTAACATACATGTACATGTACTTATTTCCTTGTATTTACTATAAAACATTTTGAATAAATTACATGCTGTAAACATTATAGACTTTAAACATTTATGTGCAGTAAACATTTGTCAATGGAGCGTCTGTTGTCCAGTGGTTAAGGTCACTGATTCCAAACCACTTGCCACTCATAACTGTGGGTTCGAATCCAGACTGGGACTTGGATCCTTTCATGTGAGAAGGTTAACCAGCTAGCTTATTGAACGTCAGCGGTTCTACTCAGATGCCCACTAGTGCTTGAAATGCGGCACAGAACAGTAATTGAGGTCTTCTCTCACAAGTAAAGCTAGATATGTTGTTATGCCACCGCAGCATCTGCGATGCGGTGGCATATAGCGATTCACCTGTGTGTGTGTGTGTTTGTTTGTTTGTTTGTGTGTGTGTGTGTTATATAGATTATATAGTGAACTTAAAAAGTCTTCTTGTGAAAAACCACTTGTCAAATTTCAACCAAACTTGGCAGGATTGTTCCTTGGGTGAAGGGCTTCCAAAGTTGTTCAAAGAATTTCATTCCATGCAGAAATCTGGTTGCCATGGCAACCAAAAGGAATTATAAGAATAAATTTAAAAAATCTTCTTGTAAAGACCCAAAAGGCCTAGAGCTTAGATATTTTGCATAAGGCATTGTCTGGTAGACCTCTAACAAGATTGTTCAAATTATAGCCCTGGGGTCAAAATTGGCCCCGCCCCGGGGGTCATTGATTTTCACTATGTACATATAGTAAAAAACTTAAAATACCGTCTTGTAAAAACCCAAAAGGCCTAGAGCTTAGATATTTTGCATAAGACATCATCTGGTAGACCTTACCAAGATTGTTCAAATTATAGCCCTTGGGTCAAAATCGGCCCCGCCCCGGGGTCATTGATTTTCGCTATATGTACATATAGTAAAAACTAAAAACACCTTGTAAAGACCAAAAGGCTAGAGCTTAGATATTTTGCATAAGGCATTGTCTGGTAGACCTCTACCCAGATTGTTCAAATTATAGCCCTGGGGTCAAAATCAACCCCGTCCCAGGGGTCATTGGTTTTCCTTATATGTATATAGTAAAAACTTAAAAAAAATTCTTCTAGCAATTGACAAATGCTAGAGGTAAGATATTCTGCATGAAACAATGTGTTGTAAACCTCTAGCAAGATTGTTCAAATTATAGCCCTGGGGTCAAAATTACCCCCGCCCTGGGGGTCATTGATTTCAATATATACATATAGTGAAAAATAAAAAAATCTTATTGTCTGAAGGTACAAGGCTTAGATCTAGCTTTGATATTTGTTAAATAATATCATCATATGAAAGGTACTCTACCAAAGATGTTCAAATTTTGCCTCTTGTGTCAAAATAAGCCCCGCCCCTGGGAGCCATAGGTTTATCTTATATGTATATAGTTAAAACTTAAAAAATCATCTTCTCTAAATTGACAAAGGATAGAGTTAAGATATTTTGCATGAAACATTATGTAGTGAACCTCTAGCAAGATTGTTCAAATTATAGCCCTGGGGTCAAAATTGGTTCCGCCCCGGGGGTCATTGATTTTCATTATGTACATATAGTGAAAAAAAAAATTGGTCTGAAGGTTCAAGGCATAGAGCTTTGATGTTTGATATATAATATCATCTATAGGTCCTCTACCAAAGTTGTTCAAATGTCAAAAATTGGCCCTGCCCGGGGGCAGTGATTCTCATTATGTACACGTAGTAAAAACAGAAAATAAAACAAATGTTTTCTGAATGGGAGAAAGCTATAGCTTAGATATTTGACTTGAAATGTTGTTTGGTGGACCTGTATCAAGATTGTTATTAAACCCTTGGGTCAAAATTACGCCTTGCCCAAGGGGACAGTGACCTACTTTCTTGTCCTTTGATGTACAGCAATGACATTTTGACCATGTGCACAGTTTTAGTTGTAAAATTGAACTTTGACCTAGATTTTGATGATGTGACCTACTTTCTTGTCCTTTGATGTACAGCTATGAAATTTGAACCATGCGGTGGCATAGCATTTTTCTCAAATGCAATCTTGTTATGGTAGTCTTACTGTAAAGCTTTTTGGCCAAAAAATTCTAACATCGTCCAATATCGTGCAAATCGGTTATTTCCGGAACATTATTTTTTCGAAATATTGAGCATTAAATTATTTACAATTACTCATCCATTATCCTTTTATACTGATTTTCGGTTATAAAGGGTTAAAAATTATTGAATACTGAAGATTGTGAAAAATAATGTTCCAGAAATGACTTACTACGATATTGGCCTATGTTAGAAACTTTTTGATGGGAAAGCTGTACAGTAAGACTTCTTAATACTGTAAATGTTATTGATGGAGTAAACTCAGTGCCTTGAATATATTTCCTCATTTAAACATCAAGTTGTCATTAACATTAACAGGAAATTTTAGGCATGCTGTTTTGAATACCTTGAATTAATAATGGACAACACATAAAAGTACATGAATGTCCATTTTGAAAGTTTATTGGTGTAATGATTGGGTATCAAATCTTAAAAATATTATTAAATATTATCTTCAAAAATAACTGTGAACATTACTCAGTTACATGATACATTACTGGAGAATAAATCATGAAAATCCTGATCATGTGTTCTTTTTAATGTTTTTATTTGTAAAGGCCCATTGTGCCCCCAAAAATGCTTTCAAGCTTTTTATATGCCCAAAAGATTTTTGGCGCATATTGTCTGTCCGTCAGGTTTTCTTGACCAGTCTGTATTTTTTGAACCAGTGGAAGGAAATTTAAACTTCTTGGCAGAAATGTTAACCATAATGAGACGATGTGCAGAGTGCAGGATTGACCTTTTTGAGGTCAAGGTCACACTTGGTCATTTTGTTTCAATATCAAATTTTGTGTCAGCTCTGTATCTTTTGAACCGATTGAAAGAAATCAAAACTTTTTGGCACAAATATTACTTATATTGAGACGGTGTGCAGAACTAAAGTTTGGACTGCGTATGTTCAAAGTTGGCCCCGCCCTGGGGATTAACTGATTTACAATTAGGAGTATGTATGGGAGGTTTTCGAACTGTTGGAAAGAAATCAAAACTTTTTGGCGGAAATATCACTTATTTTAAGATGGTGTAAAGAACACAAGCTTGGCCTTCCTAAGATCAAAATTGCGCCGTCCCGGAGATTAATTGATTTATATAGACTTACATAGGAGTTTTCGTGTCCTGTCTGTACCGTTGGAAAGATATTGAAACTACTTGGCAGAAATGTTAACCATAATAAAATGTGTGCAGAGGGCAGGTTTGGCCTTTCTCAGGTCAAGGTTACACTTGGTCATTTTGTAACAATTTCAAAATTTTAAATCCGTTCTGTTTCTTTTAAACTGATAGTATTGAATTAAATCTATTTGGCAGAAATATTTATATTTCTCAGATGATGTGCAGAGCGCAGTTTTGGACAGTAACCTAAGATCAAGGTCACACTGACTCATGTAAGTAGCTGTAGCTTTAATTAGAAAATAAAATGTTGTAATTATACATGTTGCTGTTTGACTCTTTCCATCAGAAAAAGTATTACATTTGCTTTTAAATACTTGACTTTATTTTGGTGAAAGAAATTAGTTGATTGCAGATCTTTCACTTAACTGATAGCCTTCCCTGGAAACCACACTCTATGTTTTGCATTTCTTTATTAAATATATCCCTTCCCCCAATAAAATGTTACCACTGTCTGTTTTAGTGTAGGAGCGTGTTTGAAACAAGGAGTAATATGTTGTATAATAGTATACATTATAACAGATAACCAGTTCAAAACTTTGGCATGATTGGATTTCAAATTTAAACATTTGACATACATAAGTAAACAATGTGTTTGTTTGATTGGGTTTTACGTCACACCGGCACAGTATTGTACAAATAAAAGGTCATATGGCGACATTCCAGCTTTACTGGTGGATTATTTCAGGCACGAACAGGCACCTGATTAGAACCACCGACGTTCTGTAAGCTAGCTTGATAGCTCCCTCACATGAAAGAATCCAAAGTCCCTGTCTGGATTTGAACCCACAGCGGTAAGGGCAAGTGGTTTGAAGTCATCATCCTTAACCACTCATCCACGGAGGGCCCTAGACAATGTGTAGCAGAGGTTCAAGGTTAAGCAGGGTATTAAACTTGGCAAACTTGTATTAAACTTGGCAAACTTAAGTGCAGTTCGGGTTCTTGTCCAATTCATAACTTCTGCATAGAAGACTTCATTAGTGATTACCCTTTCAGATTTTTCCCCCTTTTTGATTGGATATAAAACCCGCTGAAAGAAATTGATATTATCGAGCCAGACAATGCAAAATACACATCAAATATCCCCTTTTGGGTACCCCTATGTTGTAAACAATATGTCACAATGTGCATACGGTTCAATTTTCTGCTATGGTGATGTCATTTTGCAATGAAGGGTTACCCTAAAGGGAATCTTATTTCGATGTTTAATTAAAACAGCATTGATATATTTTAAAATAGTCTTACTCTGCAGGGGATAAGTAATAAGTTTATTATGTTAACATTTTAGAGATATATATGGATATATAACCTGGCAAGACAAAATACCACCCAATCGCTTTCCCACTCGGGTAATATAAAACCAAAATAACATATAATATGCACACAAGTTTTATTGCTTGATGTGGAACACATTGAAATTACAAATTATCTCACTTTAAGGCACTTTTATTTATATCATATACTTCACAAGCAAACCAATATTTTCTCAAAATTATGTGTAAAACATTCCATGTACATGTATACAAAGAAAATATCAAACTAATGCAGTCATATCAAAATTAGAATCTTATACATGATAGTCCCTAACTATATGCTAAACAACCATTCAGCTTATTGATAAATTAAAGTCACATTATGCCTCAGAAATCCATATTTTTTAATTCTTTAGAAATGTCAACCATTCATTTTTTTTCTAAATGTTTTGAAAATGGATTTACAGTATGTTAGATGTTTATTTGTTTGTTTTTGTTTTTGGTTTTACGTCACATTGACGCAGTATAGGTCATATCCCGATGTTCCAGCTTTACTGGTGGAGGAAGACCTCAGGTGCCCTTCCGTGCATTATTTCAGGCACAAACGGGCACCTGAGTAGAACCGCCGACTTTCCGTAAGCTAGCTGAATAGCTTCCTCACATGAAAGAATCCAAAGTCCCTGTCAGGATTCGAACCCACAGCAGTGAGGGGCAAGTGGTTAGATGTTTTACAAGTTAACTAAAGAAATAAGCATTGAATGAGCAGCCATGTGTCATAAAGGTAGTAAAATGAAAACAAAGTAGTAAAGCAGTAATTTGACTTCCATACAATATACTTGTTCACAATAACTCAACAATTGCAAAAGATACTGCAAGAGACAAAAGATATTTCATCTACATGACGAAATGAGTAAAAATTTTTGGTTAAGGTAAGGCATAATTGGCCTTTAAACTTAAAAAAGTTTTGAATATAAATAAAAAATGGCAATAAATACTACTAGATTTTAGAGCACAAATAAAACGCAGATCTACAATATATTGAAAACATTAAGTATTTCACTAAAACAACAAAAAATCACAATTTTGTTCATATATTTGCATAATAATGTTGCAGATAATATTGAAACTAGATAAAATGGGGAG
Source organism: Ruditapes philippinarum (assembly GCF_026571515.1). Taxonomy (NCBI): domain Eukaryota; kingdom Metazoa; phylum Mollusca; class Bivalvia; order Venerida; family Veneridae; genus Ruditapes; species Ruditapes philippinarum. The sequence continues at coordinate 146,112 of NW_026858069.1, forward strand.
GTTTTTCAACTTTTGAACTCCACATCCCCCCCCCTTTTTATAATTTGAACATAACACATATAATCCAATGTATATATAGTCCATAAGTTTCCTTGGGCCATTTATATAGTCCAGAAGTTTTCTTGGGCCGTTTGAACTATTTATCTTTCATGTGAAGTAATTTATAGAATTGAAAGGAATTATGTACATAATTCCTTTACGCCCTCATGATAGAATTCCTCACATCCGAACTCTATACAATGATCTTATTGAGCGATAATATTGCAGTTTGAGATATATTTTTTCTTAAATAAATTGATAAGATTTGTGCCAGCGGTGTATAAAACTAATATTAGCTGCATGATTATCCAATGAAAATTGATGTTACAAACAAACAGTATTATGCATGTATAACATATTAAAAAGCAAAATTATAAACTGCATGTAACTTAAAATATCTCCCATTTGATAATACAAACATTTATTGCAATTTTATAAGACTGGATTATCTACTGTTTACACCAGTGCTAGAAATACCTGTCTTACATGTCTTACACTCCTGTTCTTAGGATGATGTCATTTTGCCGTTATGAATGAAGTTGTGAACTTATATATTCTACTATGAGAAAAAAAAGTGCTACATGAAAGTATTAGCTTTTGAAATTTATTTCCAAAATATGATGAATATTCAATGTGCAAGAAAGAGAATCAAACACCGGCTGTTGTCACAGACAGGAATTTCTTGCATACCAGACAGGATTATCTACCATTTACACTGGTGCTAGAAAACTCTGTCCTACATCCCCCATGTAAGACAAGTCGCGCAATATTAATGACGTCATTGACACGCACCTTTTTTGAATGAATCGCGTTCTTAGAATGACGACATTTTTCCATTAAGAATGAAGTTGTATGTTCATACGCTAATATAAGAAAAAGTGCGTAATGAGAATATCAAATTTCATGATTTCAGTTCCGAAAATAATTGACATGTAAAATGCAAGAAAAAGAATCAAACACCGGCTGTTGGTACGGACAGGAATATCTAGCTCTCGGGTAACTGTTTAGCGGAAACTCGGCAGAGCCTCTTTACCGCTGTAAACAGTTACCCTAGAGCTAGATATTCCAGTCTGTACGGCAGCTGGTGTAAGATATTTATAATCTAGCTCCTGGGTAACTTTTTAGAGTAAACTTGGTAGAGCCTCTTTTCCAATATGAACAGTTTCCAACAAGCTACATATTCCTGTTTGTACCATACACCAGTGTAAGATCCTTATATAAGCAATATTTGTACCTCAATCACTTAATAGTCTTGGATATATATATATGTTTTGGATAAATCTTATTGTAGATCTAAATTAAACTAAAATTTGTAATACAGATCTTCTGTGACAGTAATGCAGATCTTGTATAAATAACTAAATTTGGATATATATCATTGCATATCTGAGTGGATAACTAAATTTGGGTATATATTTTATTGTAGATCTAAGTGGATAACTAAATTTGGATGTATTTTATTGTATATCCGAGTGGAATTTGGATGAATTTTATTATAAATCTGAGTGGATAACTAAATTTGGATGTATTTATTGTATATCTGAGTGGATAACTAAATTTGGTTATATTTTATTGTAGATCTGAGTGGATAACTAAATTTGGTTATATTTTATTGTAGATCTGAGTGGATAACTAAATTTGGATGTATTTATTGTAGATCAGAGTGGATAACTAAATTTAGATGTATTTCATTGTAAATCTGAGTGGATAACTAAATTTGGGTATATATTTAATTGCAGATCTGAGTGGATAACTAAATTTGGATATTGTAGCCAGGCAATATTTTGTTTTATGTTTATGATCAACCTAATATTATGATAATATGTGATCTAATAACATATTTTGGTTCTTTGGAAAGCTGAGGGGGATAGACTGAAATTAGTTTTGGTCTGCTTCTTCAGCTTCTCAAAGCAATATCACTTAGGTGTGAAATCCTTTGATGTAAAAACTTAGAAGATGGTCAAATGCACATGTGATAATGTTTTATTAATTATGATAGACAGATTAAAGATAAGAAATATATTATTTGATTGGATAAATTCAAAAAGGGGGCAGATACTTTGTTTTGGATAGAATTTTGGACATACAGATTGGGGGGGAAAGTTAGGTCAGTTTAGGTTTAAGTCTAGGTTAAGAAGGTTAGGATAAGAAAAGAAAATAAATTGAGTAGAAAGATTAGAAGTGAATAAAAGGATTTAATTTGATATTGTAATAGATAATAGTTAATTAATAATAAGGTGGACTGGTGTGAAAGATTTAGCTTATCATATGGAATAAAAGAAACTGAATGTGGACATTAAAGTTTGTTGTTATATAAATTTCAAAAGCAATTGTGAAGTTAAGATTTAAAGCTAATTCCCCGAGTGGTCAGACCTAAGAAAGGGCGTCTGGCCACATAATGGTGTGAGAATCCGGAAGTATTCTTAGAACTTTTATTAAATTATAATGTCAAGAAATAAACAATTGATAGCAACACCAAAATTTGAACAAAATGATAATGTAGACTTTTTTTTGGAGAAATTCGAGAAAATCGGACAATTAAATAATTGGAGCAACGAAGAAAAGTGCGTTCAGTTTTGTTTAACTCTTAACCAAAGTTGACAAGAAAATGGACTGGGCCATACTACATTTCTGAAAAGTTAAGTGAAGTCAATTTTCGTCTACGAAATTTAGCCACGCATCAAGCTGTCAAAAGTGTTGTACATGCAAATAGGTTGAGACCCTACACCAATCCAGCTCTAAGACCGACAAATCCATCAGGGTTGCCAGACAGAATACAACAGCTGGAGATGGATGACCAAGAAAAGGATGAGACAGAGCCACCGTCTTCATCAGTTAATGATCAAGATATACCTGAAGTTTCAAATTTAGATAACTTTGATTTGGAGAAAATTGTTAAGGCAAGTTATCACAGAGGTAGATTGGTATATTTGGTAAGATACCGTAATGAAACTGGGAGAACACGAACTGAGTGGCGCTATAGTGGAGATTTGCCAGAAGATGTGAGAAAGAATTTTCACATTAAGTACACGTTCTCAGGCACTGTGCGAAAGCGTCCCAGTATGTGAGAATTAAGAGTGGTATGAGAGATATAATTGTAGTAAAAATAAAAATATAAAAATAGCAAAATATAGTACGAGTATATATATAAAAAAAAAAAAAAAGGGAGTTTATATAATCTGGAAACTGCTTAAAGTAGTTAGGAGAGTATTGTTGGTAACTTTATTAAGATTCTTGTTATTGGGGGTGAATAAAAATGTGATGTCCTTCACTGCAATTTCCATTTAGGCATTGTGTTAAATGGTTAAGTCTGGCTCATATAAATTTCTATGTCATGTGTAACTAAATTCAAATTCTATATGCGCACATTTTTTTTATGTTTAGATTTTTTGTTGGCAACATTTATACTGGCATGGTAAATCTGAATATAACCTTTCTTACTATTTTCAACTTTGTTCTTTATTGGTATACGTATATGTGATACCCTTGTTAATATTAGAATACAAATTCGGAGGTTATTGTGACTTTGATGTCCAATATAATGTTATATATATAGGTATAGAGTTGAGGTGATTTAGAGAAAAATAGATGTGTAAGTCTTATTGATGAACTGGCTGTATTATCATAGTCTATTAAAATTTGTATCATTTTACTTGGGGATAATGATGGACAAAAAGGCATTTAAGGGAGATAAAATGTGAGTTTATGAATCTTTGTTACAGTTGAGCTATGCGAAGCTTAAAATAGTCAAGTCCCAAGAATTTCTTGAGTATTATATGATTATTGTATATTTTTATATGTAAAGCAAAAAGATGTTAGTGTTACATTTTTTGTAAACTTATTTTTTTTAAGTTTGCTATTTTTCACATCTTTCAAGCTTTACAGTCATAAATTAAGTTTACAAAATGCTTTGTGGGTAAATACAGAAGTTTGTATGTTTAATGCTACAGGTGTTTAATTGAATTAAGTTTATTGCGATGACATGATTGAAAAATATGGTTGAATCATCATAAGTTTATGCAATATGTGATTGAAAAATGATATGAGTGATTTAAGTGTTTTAAATGATTACAATGACAAAGATGACAGTGAAATGACAGTGTTGAAGTGAAAATGTGAAAAACATGTGTGTTTAACTGTAAATACAATTATCTTTATGCAAAGGAAATAAGACTAAAATCAAACAATCAAAGTAAGTGTTAACCAGACAAAAAGAACTAATATGAAATGGAAATAAATGGAAGTTTTGTGGTGACATTATATCAGAGAAATAGATTTACATGGAAATTATGAACATAATTACATAAAGATCTCTTATGGTTAATTAGAAATATCAAGACTTTAAAAAGATCATACTATTTCCTATAATTACACTGTTAACTGTGTTGATTGCATAATGATTATATACATTGTATTGCATTTTAAATTGTGTTTTATATACTTTGAAACATTGAAGTTTTCCAGTCCACCTTATCTGTATATTTATATGTAAATTGCTTAGTAGTGATTTTAATTTGTTTATTACTTGTCTTATTGATAAATGTTCATTGATATGTTTATATGTTTATGTATAAAGTTTGACGGAGCAAACTTAGCTGGGTGGCGAGATAATGTAGCCAGGCAATATTTTGTTTTATGTTTATGATCAACCTAATATTATGATAATATGTGATCTAATAACATATTTTGGTTCTTTGGAAAGCTGAGGGGGATAGACTGAAATTAGTTTTGGTCTGCTTCTTCAGCTTCTCAAAGCAATATCACTTAGGTGTGAAATCCTTTGATGTAAAAACTTAGAAGATGGTCAAATGCACATGTGATAATGTTTTATTAATTATGATAGACAGATTAAAGATAAGAAATATATTATGTGATTGGATAAATTCAAAAAGGGGGCAGATACTTTGTTTTGGATAGAATTTTGGACATACAGATTTGGGGGGGAAAGTTAGGTCAGTTTAGGTTTAAGTCTAGGTTAAGAAGGTTAGGATAAGAAAAGAAAATACATTGAGTAGAAAGATTGGAAGTGAATAAAAGGATTTAATTTGATATTGTAATAGATAATAGTTAATTAATAATAAGGTGGACTGGTGTAAAAGATTTTAAATAGCTTATCATATGGAATAAAAGAAACTGAATGTGGACATTAAAGTTTGTTGTTATATAAATTTCAAAAGCAATTGTGAAGTTAAGATTTAAAGCTAATTCCCCGAGTGGTCAGACCTAGAAAAGGGCGTCTGGCCACAATATATTTAATTGCAGATCTGAGTGGATAACTAAGTTTGGTTGTATAAAATTGCAGATCTGAGTGGATAACTAAGTTTGGATATAAAGTTTTCCAGATCTGAGAGGATAACTTAATTTGGATAAATCAACTGGGCGCTAAATAAAACAGAAAAATATTGAAAAAGATATTAAAATGCATATACTGTATTCCTAGAAAAGATTTCGCGCATTTTAAGTTAGCGGTTTTTGCGGTAGGCATGATTCCGCGAATCTTTATAGCCGCGAATATGTCACTTATAACAAATCCGCGAACATTTCTAGCTTCAGCCAAATATAACATAAAAAGTACAGAATATTTACTATAATCTACTTACACAAAAAACAACATACGGAGAGAGTTTTCAAAAAAGCTTTACAAGCTTCCTACTCAATCCGTAAATTTTATTTTATGTAATTTATTATGTAAATGTGTAGATTATCAATAAAATATTGTTTAAACTAAAAAACAACATATAAACACAGAAGCTATAGAAACGTGTAAAGAATAATTTATGTATGTTATTGATACTAGTTTGCACGCTGAAAAACAAAATATCAATTATTAGTAATTATCATGCTTATTAACGTTATTTGCTAGTCACAGCGTTGACAAACGCATTTACAGTTTGCGAACATTGAATGACTTGGATTTTATTTGCTTGGAGTAGGTGTAATCCTTTGTTAAAAGTACAAAAGCGATAAAGTGCTACATTGATAAACAGCTGTTATGTTGTTATAATGAAAGCGATGTACAGTCCGATAATGTGTAAAAAAAAAGTATCGACATTTTGAAGATAAAGTCAGTAAGGATTCAAATGAGAATAAAAGCTAACGGGTCTGACTAAATCTTACTTAATAACATAATGAAAAAAGGTAAGGAAACATGAAAGTGTTCACGGAACAACCGTCCTTGTTCAACTAGTCAATAGATGAAAATGAATCGAGTAACGTTGCGCTTTAGGCGCGACTTGTCAAAAAAAATAAAATAATTAAAAGCACCCAACAGCCAAGGTTATGCATCAAAAACGTAGCCTCTAAAAGCTGTAATTTAGACCGTAGCAACTTAACATTCGCGGAATTGGCGGTTACTACATATCCGCGAAAGTTTGTCTCCGCGAAAATGCCGACGTTGTGAAAAACGCGAAATATTGTATCCGCAAACATTTCTAGGAATACAGTAGTTAAAATTAAATTGAAATTTAATGTGATTAAGACATTAAGACCAAATTAGAGGTTAAACCATTAAAACACTTTTTATTTGAATATCATTTTTCACAACAAATTTCATTATTCTCAGTTGTGTCCCTTTAATATTTGAAAATTGGGTCGTTATGCTTTTCTGCTAAAACGCAAGATACTATATTATAATAAAGTAAAGCACATCACTGCCATATCAAAACTCTGGCAAAGAGAAATAGAAACCCTTTATACAAAATTTCTATACAAATGTAATAAATGTACAAAATTCATAAAAATTCTGATGAACTGTTAAGCAAAGCTTGTTTTGCCTTGACTTGCATTTTATATGAATGCAAACAAAACAAAATCTACCAGTACATTTTTTAATTTTTTATCAAACAAATTTAAATAAGTAATTTCTATGTAACAATTATCAATCAGATTAGCAGATGATACTAAGATGCTGATCTTAATTAACAAATGTAAAAAGCTAGCTATAATATCACTATCAGACATAACTAGAAACAAATTTTGGAAATTGTCCCTATATGGTACTGGTCTCTCTATGGCAGTATAGTTTCTATCTCTATATACCATCAGAATGGTTTACAGGTTCTTGTTTCACAATTATGTTCATACCTTCCTCCCTAAAATCGCCATCATAACTTGACTCGCTTTTTAGCGAATGTGCTCCAAAATCATTGCGCCTATGAACAAAATCATCACTTTGATTACCTAAATTAATTTCACTGGCATCTGTATTTCTGATCACAGAGTTGTCTTTTTGTTTCGGTAATATTGATCGCAAAGTTCCACTTTTCTGATTTGGATGCAATTCATTTTCTGGGTTATCTACGTAAATGTCCAATTTTGAACCATCAAAAGATATCTCTTTAATGGCTTGTGAATAGTTTTTACGCGTTCGACCACTGGACGATAACGTAGTGCAATATCGCTTTTTGTGACGGGCCATGTTACTGGTACGACACACCTTTCCGCAGTCTTCACATTTGATTAATTTTTCGTAACGACCTTCACCTCGTGAGACGAAAAGACCATCAATCTGGGGTGTTTTCATATACGATTTAATTCCTCCTGTCTGATGGCTTTCCTCGGCCCAGTTCATGTCAGCACCTCCTTCCATATAGGACGTATTATCTGCCGATAAATTAAATAATTGTTCTTGAGTCCATGTCGAACCTTTTGACTGTGAAAACTGACTGAACACTTCATTTTTATCCTTTATTTGTTCAGTACTTTTGTTTATTCTTGTTGGAAGCGCCTGCTTCCGCTTTGATGTGAATTGTGACAGTTTTTCCATCTCGTCTGGTTTCCATGGTGATATGACACCTTCAGAGTTCTCTTGGTCCAAAACGTATTCTGAAAGTAGATTAAAAGAGAGCTTTATAAATTCTACCATTACCACTGTTAGTTTATATTAATAAATTTGGGTTCAATTGTATAGGAATCAGCTATAAGCTTATTGTAACACTCTCGAATCTGTTCCTGGAACCAACCAGTACTGAGCAATGAATGTAAAGTTTCTTGCTCAAGGAAACAACAAATTCCCCTCACGGGTCTGAACGCAGCCAGGAATCCTTAGATTACTAGTCTGACGTGTTAACCACTTGGCAACGCCATCACAGTTATTATCCATCTATGATGACTTTTTCTGCATTAAGCTTAGTGACTACGGATACAATGAGAATGTACCTGTTTGCCGGATGTAATACAGGTATATTCTATAATGATTCATGTCACCATAGAAAATCCGTGTCTATTTTGAGAAAGAAATATATATACACGAGGGCCATGATGGCCCTGAGGTCGCTCACCTGTATATAGCCCACCCCCCCCCCCCAATTTTTACCCAAGGGCTTTTATTTGTTTATTTGAACAGACTTGGTAGACACCCACAAGAAGATGTTTCATGCAAAACATCTAAGTTCTAGCTCATTAGGCTTTTTAAAAGAAGATTTTTTAAGTTTTTACTATAAACATATAGTTAAAAACAATGAAAACCATCGGGCAGGGCCACCCCTGGGCTTTTATTTGAACAAACTTTGTAAATATTTACTTAAAGATGTTTCATGCTTATCATCTAAACTCTAGCTATTTGGGTTTTTTCAAAGAAGATTTTTAAGTTTTTGCTATACACATATAAGGAAAATCAATGACCCCCGTGGCGGGGCCAGTTTTGACCCCAGGGCTTTTATTTGAACATACTTGGTAGACACCCATTAGAACATGTCTCATGCTAAATATCTTAGCTTTAGCTCTTTGGGTTCTTTAGAAGAAGATTTTTTAAGTTTTTACTATATGCATATAGGGAAAATCAATGACCCCCTGGGGCCGGGCCAATTTTGACCCCAGGGCTTTTATTTGAACAAACTTGGTAGACATTCACTAGAAGATGTTTCATGCCAAATATCTTAGCTCTAGCTCTTACGGTTCTTTAAAAGAAGATTCTTTAAGTTTTTACTATATGCATATAGGGAAAATCAATGACCCCCCGGGGCGGGGCCAATTTTGACCCCAGGGCTTTTATTTGAACAAACTTGGTAGACACTCATTAGAAGATGTTTCATGCCAAATATCTAAGCTCTAGCTCTTAGGGTTGTTTAAAAGAAGATATTTAAAGATTTTTCTTTCGGTTGCCATGGCAACCAGAGTTCCGCATGGAATTAAATTCTTTGAACAATTTTTAAAGGTGACCACCAAAGGAACATTCCTGTGAAGTTTGGATGAAATTGGCTCAGTGGTTTATGAGGAGATGTCATTTAAAGCAAAAGTTTACGGACGGACGGACGACGGACGAAAAGCGATCACAAAAGCTCACCCTGTCACTTTGTGACAGGTGAGCTAAAAATACGGAAACGAAAATTGTTGAAGGGGGATGAGAGCAGCTTCCAGGTTATGATATAACAAGACACTTGTTGATATTTATTGATTCTTAATGTTAAGTAGTACTGTACTCCTTAAAAGACGTAAAACTATAAACAAATGTGACATCAGGGTAAGTAGGATAGTTCAAATACACCTCAAAATGTCAGACTAACTATAAATTGAAACTTTTACAGTTTATGTATATAGAGCTACGCCCGTTTAACTCACAACGAGTGAAAAATGTCCATCGGTTAAAATGTTGTGAGCAACTTCCGTTCCTCGTTGTGAGCACCCATCTTTGACGTGTGACACGATAAACAAGATGAGTTTTTCATAATTTTTAAAGATTACAGACATTTATGTAAAAATATCAAAATGCAGTTAGCTAGCCATGTGTTTTCTGAGTATGCACATGTAAAGATATTGCCTGTTGGTGGACAATTTGCTAGAAATACCGTGCGACGCAGTCACTCGGGGTAGCAGGAAAACTTGAGATAACTTCTCTTTGGACCTAATTCAACATTGAAAACGTTGATTATATAAAACCTTTAATTATTTGTTGTTTCATCTAGATCAGACAAAACCAGAAAAGTTTGTTTTTCCTCTTTATATTACTAATGCATCATTCCTTGGCAGGCTGCCAAGCAGTTAACCAGGACTGATAGCATGCACTTTCACAAAGAAACTGGTAACTTCTGTATATACTAGAGCAGAGATACAGTGCAAAGATAGTAAACCTGATTCACTGCAAAGCATATTGACGATACATAAATACTCTTTATTTCTTGTACATGTATATAATTCATTTTTATACCTGTTTAAAAGGTTTTAGTAAAATACATGTTCTGCTCATACAAATTATTTTGTGTCCTTTGCAGGATTTTTTCTGACCATTAAGGCATTTTTTTTTTCATCAATGAAATGAATTGTGCAACAGCTTTGTGTTAAACAAAGCTACCTGCTTTTGTATATGTTCTTGGCTGAATTTCCATAATTCTTAGGCATTTAAATAATTAATCAAAATTATCAATTTTTTTCTAATGTATATTGATTATTGATCATCAAAAAAATATCAACTATAGATTGATATCGTCTCTATCAATGACAGCTCTACAAGAAAGTGACCTACAATGCCTGGGAATCTGAGGTCATCCCATTCACAATCAAACACTCTACCTATTGCACTAACCGGACAGCTAAACAGATTCCCATTTATATACTACACTTACCAAATGACTGGTTTCCCTCAGAGAAAGAATCTTCAGTTTCCATAGATACATTTGGCGAAAAATGGTGACCTAGTCTACCCCCTTCTAATGTTTGGATATCCTCTGACAATTTAGTTGAATTCATACTTCCTGTTTCATCAACTTCCTGTGAAGGCTCCATTTTCACAGTTACCTCCCTTTCATTTTGTCCCTCACTTGAATTCCCTTCGTCTGTTTGATATTCAGCTTTCAGGGCAATTTCTGACCTTTGACCTCCATCAAATAACCTTTGACCTTTATACTGTGGATTCAACATTTCATGTTGCTTTGCGGAGTCAATCTGTCTTGAAAACTGACTCTGATTTTGGGAGGCGTCTTCTTCTATCACTCTATATGCTCCTTGTGTGGCTATTTTCTGAAGAGTAGGACGATTCAAACCGGTCTTAGAGTAAAATGTAGAGAACTGTTTACCACCAGAACGAAGGCGCGTATTCCTACGTTGAGCCCTAAAATACGGTTTCTTATGCACCGGATAGCTGACCATGGAATCCCGCTTTGAAAACGCAAATTTAGCAGGTTGTATTTCTTCATTGGACACAGTCGGTGACATAAACTCTGACTTTCTTTTCTGGTAATCTATAACGATAAAACGTGAACATTTATTTGGTAACTAGAAGAACTTTGATTTCATTAAGAATCATTTTATTAAGAAAGAAAAAAATCTCCACACATCATAATATTACAAAGTTTTAGAGGAAAACTTTTTTGTTGGGTTACACTGATATCTGAGTGAGTCTAAATAAATATCTTGTATGCAAAATTTCAGATAATTTGCTCTCTTAGTTTTAATATTACAGTAAATTTCTATGAGTCAAACTTCAATTAGTCGATTTTCACGATATGTCGAAATATGATGAAAGTCCTGATTTTCCCCCTAAATATTCTTTATTTCAATTAAAAAATTCTCAACAGCAGCAAAATGAACAAACCCCTTTTTATTCTGAGAAAAATTGAACTGTTTAAACTTGATTCTTCCAAAAAAGGTGACGGGTTATAATTATGATTTTTAAAATTTCTCAAATTTCATAAAATGCTGAATTTCCCCCCAATTTATGCAAGTGACCTTTTCCCAAAACAGTCTGAAAATGCCCTGTAAGCTAGCTAATATCTTGCTTTATAACATGAAAACAACTGAAGCCATTTCAGAAAACATTAATTGAAAAAGTAAAGTGTACGAGGTAATTTTAAATCTTGATATATGTATGAAAGGAAAGATTTTACTCACTTTTTAAACAGTAACCCAGGTACTGTCTTTTAACCTCATTATTGTCAATAAGGAATCCTTTCCCTGCCTCAGTCCCCAGATGACTCAGCGTCCCCTCTGTCACATTTGCTGACAGCACAACAGATTCTTCTCCACCATGTTTACACAACTGCTCCACCTATGATTCAAACCAATAACGTAGGAATCAGAATATATCCTCAAATATTTTACTTTGATTGGAAAACAAAACAGGAGCTCTGTACAGTGGCTAAATTGTGCCAAACCCCCTCTAGTCCATATAGCATTATGTAGAAAAATATAAATGATTCTTAGCTCTCAACTCTTGGAATGCTTCTTTATTTCATATCTTCATATTTATCTAAATGTCATTCTCTTTTAACAATGCTATGTTGCTGTGCTTTTCAAAAAATCCATACAAAGGTGACTTTTCAGCTTTAATGGAAGTGAAAAACATGAGCAATTTTACTCAGAAGTAGACACACAATTTGGAACCATCGCACTTCTGTAAGCTTATTGGATAGCTTTCTCAAATGTAAAATTTAAGTCAAGCATTTATCTTAATGGTCTCAAGACTGTATAAAAAGAATTCAAAATGGCAACAGCTGTGCATTAAACATAAATGTAAATAACACCTTGTCCCATGAGAAATTTATTGTAATGAAAACTTGTCAAAAGAAGGTTTGAGTTAGTGGCTTTGACTTTAATACCTTTATTATAACATTTTAAATTTACTGACATTAGTATATACATGTATATAAAACAGTTTATGAGTGTCCTAATCTGAAGTTAAACAAACTGTCACAAGAAGATGTGAGAGTGACTTTGATTCTAACTTTATTATGACATTATCATTACCCAACATTGGTGCATGTTGGGTAAGTAGAAGTTAATAAATAACAGTTAAAATTAAACAAATTGCTTACCAACTGCTGTATTTGATATCGGAGTACAGCTTTAAGTATGCCTTTATACCCAGGTATATCCTTTAATATATCCAAGTCTATACTAGCCCCTGTCATCTTACTACCATGTCTCTTCTACAGCACCTTGAAAGTTGAATATATAAACAAAATTATATTTATTCTTATAATACACACCTTTAAATCTGTCCCTGGACCCAACCAGTAATGAGCACTGAGTTTAAAGTTTCTTGCTTTAAAGAAACAATGTCTTGCCCCTGATGAGGTTTAAACCCACACAGCTAACAATCCCTCGATTACTAGTCTGACATGTAAACCATTTAGCCATGTCACTGATCAATGAAAGTTATCTGCTGATTGTTAATGAGGCATAATTCTAAACCTTTTTTCAGCCAAAATTTTTGATGTGGTTGGTGCCCATGTCCAGTCCTTATTCAAAAGCCAAGACATTACCAACATCTTAAACATTTCTCCTCTATTAAATCTGATATTTTACATTTTCACACTTTTCATGCTTCACAAGAGCTGACAGTAAAACAGCGTGCTCAACTATTCACAGTGCTTGATAGTTCAACAAAAGCGTGGATAATACAGATTTTTTTAGTTCAAAAAGGGCCATAATTCAAGCAAAATTTATAAGGGAAATTTTGAACTTTAAACAGTTACTTCTTAATTATGCTTTCATGTAATTGTGTGAAGTTTCAACACATTCCCTTCAGTAGCTTTGGAAATACCAACTTGCACACAAAAACTTAAAACAAGTGTGACTGTGACAATGACAACAGGGTGAGTACAATAATTGTTGAATACCTGCCCTTTCTTCGATTAGTTGAGTTCAAATACAATACAATATATATATACTAAAATGTTAAAATGTAAAATACTGCATTAAATAAGGAAGTGGCTAGCCGTATGGGCCAAAACAGCTAGCCAAAAGTCCTAGCGGTACATTTTCACAAAGAATGATAATATTTTTTTTGTTCTAAATAATTTTACAGCTGATATTCAGCACAGATATCGGATCAGAAATAAATTCACCTTTTATCAAGTAGTTTTCGTAAGCTAGTCATTACATCACTCACATACAGTTAGAATTTTTGGCTAGCTTTGCAGTCCTAGCCTTTGACTTCCCCTATATCAATTAGAATTAGCCCCCTCCCCTTCCCTTACTATCACTGCTTTGTTGTCGTTCTGTGAAAATTAAATGAGAATTTGCATAGTCATAAGTCCAGAAAATAGTTTAGTCAAAAATGCATTTTATGGCCAGATTATTATGGGTCGAGTTGGTTTTGGGACGAAACATACACTAAAAATCGTATTTTTTCAATTACATTTTTAATAATCTACGTGATACCAAACAATCATTGCTGTTTCGACAAAATATAATATTTACCTGAATGTTTTCTAGATTTAACACATATATAACTGTCAAACGATAAGCAGTGTTAATTAACAAAATCACTTCTTAAGGATACAAATTATTTACTTCCGCATGTCGCCTTAATTTGCGAAGAGTACACAGGGGAAATAACTCTCACCAATTTTGACAACTAAGCGACAACAACAACTCCAACATATTTTATGAAAATTTGATGCAGTAATTTTCTTTTGTTTTTGCATTCACATAGACTGTCAAGCTGATTCGTAAACGTAAACACGTAGTAAACATGTCAGACAACGAGATAGAAGACGTGTCCTTTCTGCCTGGTAAGGTTTTGAATTGGAAAACAAAGTCTTAAACAAGAGAAATTTATAGCTAAAAGATAAAGTGCATTAGATCTATTTGTTTTCATTAATGGCATGCTAATAAAAGTTATTGAGGCTATGTTTCTTTAGAATCAATGGGAGTAAAATATTGATTTTTTGTGGAATACGCAGTTGCAAACACAATTCCATCAGTGCAGAGGTCCTCCTACAGTAGCAACATTTATAGTCCAAATATTTAATATTCAGAAGTAAAGCTATTTTTTTATTGGTCAAATACGCTTCAACATTTTCTATAAACTTTAAATTGTAAAAATAAGAAAATGCGATATCTTTCAATGAAGGACTACAACATTTACACAGTTCTGAACTTTGATGGGAAAAGTGTGAGCAGACGGATTTCTTGGTAAGTAGAGCTGGAGAACGATATTCCAAGTGTCCAGAGATCAAGTCCAGGTCAGGTTGCACTTTTCTCACCCGGTGACATTGGAATGGAATGGAAGTGGAATGTTGGGCCATAATATACTGCATATAGCTCAGGGTTTAATTTACTCTGTTATCCTGAGAAATTCTATGACCAATATATTGGGGGAGTATGTCACGGTTAAGATCTAAAAATGTAGGTGAGAAGATAATGAAGTTTAAAATTGAAAATTTTATAAAATGTATCAACTACAAAATTTCATTCTCAGTTGTTGGAATTTCATTTCAGGTTTTTCCCCTTTTGTGATTTATCTGCTATATTTTCCAATTGAGAAAGTCACAGGTTGTTTTGAAAATTGAAATAAACAAGAAAAATAATAACCCCGAAAGACACAGTTTGTAAATATTTATTACAATAAAATATGAAAAAGGTATTCGCGCCGGGGTTAGCTATAATTAAAATTCCCGCGCTAAGTCGCGGTGGTGCTTGGGATAATCACTTGATACTGTAAATGGCAGCCATTTTACGATACGAATCCTCGAAAAGTTTATTCTGTCGAAAAGATATGAAAAAATACTTGCAATTCAAAGTTTGCTGGCTACATAAAGATTATCGATTTACTCTTTGCACACTTTTTCTCTGCCTGAGTATAATAATATTGACGTGTTTTCATTGGCTTAAACCATCACGTTACCAATACACATGTAGGTGTGAACTAATTTCGTGTTCATTAAAATTATTCTGTTAATAGACATATAACAAACTCATTTAAAAATGAATTGATAAAATTGATAAAACAACAATCCCAGAAGCATTTAAGATAATAACAATCATTGGAATAAAATAAATGCATATAAATTGTAAATTTGTGTATGACAACTAAACCCCTTAAACAAAACATAATAGACTCAATCAAAACAAGAGCCTGCTTCTTCACCTAACTATGTAGTTGCATGACCATGATTAGCAATTTAGCAAACCAAATCTTAGAGATAAACCTATTGTAAAAATAATACTATGACCACAGCAGATTTCGTACAGAAAAAATCACTGGACATGTGGGGCAAATCTGATTGAATGATAGATATTTGGTTGATATGTCATAATAGTCAAACTTAAAAAAAAAACATTCTAAATTTTTCAAACCAAAACTGATGGAGTGAAATCTAGATCAACTAATTAATAAACATGTTGAAAAAAGTCGAACATTTTAGTTACTAACAGCTCTTTTTTTCTTTATTTTATATCAGGTGAAAATCTTCACAGACGAGCTTTGTACGAACCAAATATTATACAGAAACTACGAAATGTGGCCTGCAATAAAGGTAGAGCGGCTGTCATAGCAACGATAGCGTGTTTATTTTTACTCGTTGTTGCCCTAATTGCTGCATTATCGTCCGGTAATTCGTGTAACGGGACAACACTAGATACTAAACAACAACAACAACAACCAGAACCTAAAAAACCAGACTATATATCTACCAGTGGTAAACCATTTCCATATAAAGAGATTCGATTACCGGATTCAGTCATTCCAATGTCTTATCAGTTGAAACTCCATCCAAATATATCTTTGTCAATTTTCAAAGGCAATGTGAAAATAAGTTGTGATATTAAAAAGCCCACAAACTTTATTGTGTTCCATGTGAAGAATTTAACGATTACAAAGTTGGAGGTGAGTGATGTTAAATCATCGCGGAAGGTTCCAGTTTCACATTGGCTGGAATATGTAACTAATGAACAGATCTATGTGAAACTTGACACGAGACTTGAAGCAGGGTCAAAGGTCATACTGGATGTGGAGTATCAAGGAGACCTTGTGAAGAAGTTGGCAGGATTTTACAAAAGCATGTACAAGACAAAAAGTGGTGAAGAAAGGTATTACAAAAAGTTATTGTTCAAAGTTTGATATGTGTTTGTTGTTTTTAGCTCATCTTGAGTAGAGTTGAGCACAATATGCTTAGACATTAGCTTTAGTTATAGCATGATGGCCATAACTTATTGTTATCCCCATTTTCTTCTTTAAAGTGATGTTTATAATGCTCATTTTTTCAGTGTCAAGTTGTGTTTAATTAAGATACAAAATGTGTATATTTCAAAAGATTGACTATTTCAATAGCGATTGACCAATAATTGGTAATTAGAAATATTCAGGGTAAAAAAAAAACAAAAAATAAAAACTGCTCCACTCTTTTTATCAACAGTCACCGATGCATTCTAAAGGACATTTATAGAAATTTCTGTGTGCTGTGTGGTTTATTAGGTGACCCTCTGAGAATATAAACAGTTTCAGTCTAATGCAAAAGTAGGTCACAGGAGCTTAAAATAGACTTTAAAAATGAAATCTTTACAAATCTTCTTCTCAGAAACTATAATTTCTCAGTCTTAGATATTGAAGATTTGAAATGTATTACCACCAGTTTTGCTCTGACACAAATCATTTTTACTTCTACTATTTTACTTCTGCTATTTATAAACAAGGTTTTGTTATTTTCTAAAGTAATATTAATTTTTAATGCTTTTAATGTATATGGTCCATACCAATTAAAATGAATTATTGTCATCAGGGTTATTTCATAATTTCAGATATATTGCTACAACTCACTTTGAGCCAACCGATGCACGTGCAGCATTCCCGTGTTTTGACGAGCCTCATCTTAAAGCGACATTTAAACTGTCAATGATTCGAGAATCAGATCACATCGCCTTGTTTAACATGCCATTGTTGAAGACTGACGATTATGAGAATGGTCTAAAAGTAGATAACTTTGATGAAACAGTTAAAATGAGTACATATCTGGTGGCGTTCGTGGTTTGTGATTACAAAAATATCACAAAATACTCAAAAAGAGATGTGATGGTAAGTATATGACAATGTTTACCATATTGCCACTAATAAATGCCCAGAGTCATTAATGAAAATTTAGCCGTGTCATGACAAAACCAACATAATGGGTTTGCGCAGTCTGATCAGGATCCATGCTGTTTGCTTACCAACCCTATGACATGTAGAGAAAGTGATAGTGAACAGCATGGATCCTGATCAGACTTCGCGGATGCGCAGGCTGGTCTGGATCCATGCTGGTTGCAAACCCATTATGTTGGTTTGGTCATGATACGGCTAAAATTTAGTTTACTTTTTGTGATAGGGTGACAGTGTGGTTTGCACATCAGACTATTATAATCTAAGAATTGCTGGCCCTTCTTGGTTCAGATCACCATCTGGGGCAAGCTATTGTCCTTTAAGAGCAAGGAACTTTACACTTGTTGCTTTGTACTGGTTCACGGGTTTCAGTCAGACTTAAATAAAATTTGTATGAACTTTATATACTTATTTTATGGCAGAACTTATTACATTGTACCTATAAAAATATGTAACATCTTGACTGAGTTTTTAACTGTTATTTAGAAGGTTGATTAAGGATGCCTGTTCACATAAATGCTAGATATTCCTACTTTGTCAAAAAATAGTTCCAATTTAATAATACTGCTAGTTTCTACATAAAAAATAGTTCCAAATTTATAATATTGGTAATTTTTACATAAAAATGGTTCCAAATTAATATTTCTAGTTTTAACATACATGTACATGTATGCTATTTTTTTCTATATTTTAGGTGCGAGTTTTTGCACCGGAAGATTCCATACATGCAGCAACATTTGCTCTCAATACAGCTGTTGATATCATAGATTATTATGAAAAATATTTCAAAGTGTTATATCCCCTACCTAAACAAGGTAAATGTTTATGTTTACTTGTCTCTTATCACATTGTAATCAAGGGGCCACTGGTTCAATACTCAGGGAAGGTGAAATTTCGTCCATGAATATCCCCTACCTGAACAAGTAACATTATGTGCACTTGACTCTTAAAGTGTTCTAGTGGTCAAGGTGCCTACTTCTCAATCTAGGGGTTGTGGGTGTGGATGCAATTTGGGTTACCTCAATGGTTTTTGCTTTAAGGACACCAATACTGTTTAGATTCAGGAAGAAACTTTAAAGTTGCTAGGAGATTTTTTCACAACCAAGCTTAAAGCCTTCTGTTTAAAGAGCAAGTATGTGTTTTATAATGACGTTGTTTGTTTGATTGGGTTTTATGTCACACCGACACAGTATAGGTCATATGGTGATGTTCCAGATTTACTGGTGGAGGAAGACCTCAGGTGCCCTTCCATGCATTATTTCAGGCACGGACAGGCACCTAAGTAGGACCACTGACGTTCCATAAGCTAGCTGGATAGCTTCCTCACATGAAAGAATCCAAAGTCCCTGTAGGGATTCGAACCCACATCTGTAAGGTTCAAGTGGTTTGAAGTCAACGACCTTAACCACGCAGCCACAGATGCTCCTACTTATAATGTTTTAATAAGAGATTTAGAACAAGTGTGAGGTGCTCATTATACATCTTCATAATATCTAAAGAACAATCATAGATCATTGCATTGATTTTAACCAGTTCAATACATTTTTCGCAATGATTTTTATTATGTAACTTATTACCTGAAGAAATTAGTGTTGAATGTGAAATAATTTGTGATAAAGATAGCAAAATGTAAAGGTTTGCTTTTCCATACAAAACATTTAATCACTATAACTTTGCAAAAATGCAAAAGAAGCAAAATATGGTTCAGTTTTATGGTCAGTGAGTATTATTTTTAGAACCTTAAATATATTAAGGACAACAAAAATAAAAAACTTTTGAAAAATAACAATGATTGCATTTCTGAGGCTTTATGGGCCCTTAAATAGACATGTTTATTAAATTAAAATTATTCTTCTAAAATGTATGTAATTTATCTGAGAATTTTCTTCTTTCTTTATTGTAACCAAAGCTATATATAAAGCAAAGATTTAACATATACAATATGGCGTTATTACCTAAACAATGTTATATTTTTTATGAAATTTGCATTAGCTTCACTTAATTATATTAACAATTTAACAGATCATCACAAATGTATATACATCTAAGGCTTTGTAAAAAGTTGATCATTTACTGCAGTAAGGTGACATTACTGTATATTTAGGTTGATTAATTGAAATAAAATCATAAATTGGTAGTCACAAGCACCTTATTCATGTATATATAGGGAATATAGACAACATGTTTGTCCAATGAAACTTGACGTTACAAACATGCAGTATATGTGTAATAAACCACCTTATTATAATATACTTATAAATGAAATATTGAGAAATATTGATGAAATAAAATGTGTTTTTTCATTTTCCATATTTTCACTGTAAAAATTTATTTTTCACTGCTTGAAAACTAAATACGGGAAATGTTTTCACTGGTGTCTTGACACACTACATTTTTTTATATGCCTGAAAGAATTTCGGGCATATTATGTTATACCCCCTGGCGTCCGTCCGTCTGTCTGTCCGGGCAAACCAGAGGATACTTGTTGGGTACCTCCAACACATGAGAGGACACTTTTTGGGTATTCATACCTTCAGTATTGTTGGGTACTTATGTTCTCTTGTTGGGCACAACAAAAAGAAGTACCCAATATAAAATGACCATTTGTAGGAATGTCTGTCCGTCCGTTAGCAATTTGGTTTCCGGAGCATAACTTAAGTTCCATTTGACCCACAATATTCAGACTTCATAGGATGAGTGTCCATACTGGGTTGAAGACCCCTATTGATTTTGGGGTCACAAGGTCAAAGGTCAAGGTCACTATCACCTTAAAACTGAAAACAGTTTCCGGATCATAACTTAAGTTCCAATTGGCCCACAGTGTTCCAACTTCATAGGATGATTGTCCATATTGGGTAGAATACCCCTATTGATTTTGGGGTCACAAGGTCAAGGTCACTATTATTTAAAAACTGAAAACAGTTTCCAGAACATAACTTAATTTCTATTTGGACCATAGTGTTGAAACTTCATAGGATGATTGTCCATATTGGGTAGAACACCCCTATTGATTTTGGGGTCACAAGGTCAAAGTTCAAGGTCGCTATTACCTCAAAACTGAAAACAGTTTCCAGAGCATAACTTAAGTTCCATTTGGCCCACAATATTCAAATTTTATAGGAGGATTGCTATTTGAATGAGGTAATACTTTATTTAATTTATGTAATGTCTTACAAATGCTTCATCCTTACTAGAAAAAAAAAACCTTTCGGGCATATAATGCTCCGCCTAGCGGTGCTCTTGTTCTTAATTCTGCAAGCACACAACATTTTAAAGGAAAGTCTTTCAAATTGTAATGTAAAAAAAGAGAAAATTGCATACAATAAACAAAAAATTGAGCTCTTTCTATAAATACAGGATTTATTTCCATCTTGTGGAATGGAAATGATCATATTTCACTTGTGGCTATTGCCACTCATGAAATATTTATTTTCATACCACTCGATGAAAATAAATCCTGTATTTATAGATAAAACTTGAATATCCTCTACTTATATATGATACAGCAGTCACATAATTATTATATAGTGATAGAGGTTTGGTCTGAATAAGACAAAAAGTTTGTATATTAAATCCAAGTTTCTACATTTATAATATGATATGCTTTACTATATGTAAATATGATACGCTTTACTGTGTAAAATACAAAACCTTAGATATATATACATTTGTGATGAAATATCTGTTGATATAAATAAATGTAACAGGTGTGCATCTATGTTATCTTGTTTCAAAAGGTTTAACAATAGATATAACAGCTGCTTTCTCAATTATTGTACTAATTACTGTCAAACCTGTTCTATACACACCCAATGTAAAACATGATTTGAGCCGTGCCATGACAAAACCAGCATAATGCGTGGATCCAGACCAGCCTGCGCATCCACCCAGTCTGATCAGGATCCATGCAGTTCACTTACAAACCCTATTATAAGTAGAGAAACTGATAGTGAACATCGTGGATCCTTACCAGACTTTGCAGATGTGTAGGCTGGTCTGAATCCATGCTGGTCGCAAAGGCATTATGTAGGTTTTGTCATAGTGCGACTCTTTTATTTTTGTTTGATTTTAAGTTACACTATCATTAAACTGACCAGGGGTAATTGTTAATTACAATTATCAATTTTTAGCTCACCTGTCACAAAGTGACAGGGTGAGCTTTTGTGATCGCTTTTCGTCCGGCGTCCGTCGTCCGTAAACTTTTACTTTAAATGACATCTCCTCATAAACCACAAGGCCAATTTCATCCAAACTTCACAGGAATGTTCCTTTGGTGGTCACCTTTAAAAATTGTTCAAAGAATTTAATTCCATGCAGAACTCTGGTTGCCATGGCAACCGAAAGAAAAAACTTTAAATATCTTCTTTTAAAAAACCATAAGAGCTAGAGCTTAGATATTTGGCCTGAAACATCTTCTAGTGAGTGTCTACCAAGTTTGTTCAAATAAAAGCCCTGGGGTCAAAATTCGCCCCGCCCCGGGGGGTCATTGATTTTCCCTATATGCATATAGTAAAAACTTAAAAAATCTTCTTTTAAAGAACTCAAAGAGCTATGGCTAAGATATTGAGCATCAAACATGTTCTAATAGGTGTCTACCAAGTTTGTTCAAAGAAAAGCCCTGGGGTCAAAATTGGCCCCGCCCCAGGGGGTCATTGATTTTCCCTATATGCATATAGTAAAAACTTAAAAAATCATCTTTTAAAGAACCAAAAGAGTTAGAGCTAAGATATTTAGCATGAAACATGTTCTAATAAGTGTCTACCAAGTTTGTTCAAATAAAAGCCCTGGGGTCAAAATTGGCCCCGCCCCGGGGGGTCATTGATTTTCCCTATATGCATATAGTAAAAACTTAAAAAATCTTCTTTTAAAGAACTCAAAGAGCTATGGCTAAGATATTTAGCATCAAACATGTTCTAATAGGTGTCTACCAAGTTTGTTCAAAGAAAAGCCCTGGGGTCAAAATTGGCCCCGCCCCAGGGGGTCATTGATTTTCCCTATATGCATATAGTAAAAACTTAAAAAATCATCTTTTAAAGAACCAAAAGAGTTAGAGCTAAGATATTTAGCATGAAACATGTTCTAAAAAGTGTCTACCAAGTTTGTTCAAATAAAAGCCCTGGGGTCAAAATTGACCCCACCCCGGGGGTCATTGATTTTCCCTATATATGCATATAGTAAAAACTTAAAAAATCTTCTTTTAAAGAACTCAAAGAGCTATGGTTAAGATATTTAGCATCAAACATGTTCTAATAGGTGTCTACCATGTTTGTTTAAATAAAAGCCCTGGGGTCAAAATTGGCCCCGCCCCGGGGGTCATTGATTTTCCTTATATGTGTATAGCAAAAACTTAAAAAATCTTTTTTGAAAAAACCCAAATAGCTTGAGTTAAGATATTAAGCATGAAACATCTTCTAGTGAGTGTCTACAAAGTTTGTTCAAATAAAAGACCTGGGGTCAAAATTGGCCCTGCCCCGGGGGTCATTGATTTTTCTTACATGTGTATAGCAAAAACTTAAAATCTTCTTTGAAAAAACCCAAATAGCTAGAGTTTAGATATTAAGCATGAAACATATTCTAGTAAGTGTCTACAAAGTTTGTTCAAATAAAAACCCTGGGGTCATAACTGGCCCGGCCCCAGGGGTGTCATTGTTTTTAACTATATGTTTATAGTAAAAACTTTAAAAAAATCTTCTTTTAAATAGCCCAATGAGCTAGAGCTTAGATGTTTAGCATGAAACATCTTCTTATGGGTGTCTACCAAGTTTGTGCAAACAAAAGCCCTTTGGTTAAATTGGCCCTGCAACGTTGTGGTGGGTGTGGGGGTTGTGGGGGCCTATATACAGGTGAGCGATCTCAGGGCCATCATGGCCCTCTTGTTAAATTGATTGTGTGATAATGCTGTAATCATCTTTTAATTGATTACCTTGCCAAATATTAATTGTAATTAATTAATTACAGCTTAAATGCAGTCAGTAATTATGATTACAATTTGATTGACATTAATTTTATTACTATCAGATTTAACAGGAAACTATTTAAAATCAAAGAATGCCTTTATTTTAAATGATGCATTTTAACTTTACAGTTATACATTGAATGTAATCAATTATCAATCAATTATTGTCTAAAAGTAATTTAATTGATTACAGAGGCAAGTCTTAGTAATCAATCATAATCAATTACAATAAAATATGAAAATAACTGTACTTAAATCAGTTACTGAGCATTATTTTATGTAATCATCCCCAGGTCTGTCACTGTGATGGTTATATGGCATTTTTCCACCTTTACTAATGGAGAAAGACCTGCCCATCTGTGCAGTATTTCATTTTTAGCACTTGCAGGCACCTGATTAGAACTGCTGGTCAAACTCATTGAAATCACATTCTAATTATTGCTCCGCTACCCTCCTAGTTATTGAAGAGTAATGGAGCGAAAATGATGATCTGATTTTAATGAAATTGAATCACTGAAGTTAGCTGGATGAAAGAATTCAAAGTCCTTGGTCGGATTCGAACCCATAGTGTCTAGTTTGAAGTTAGTACTCACTTTAACCACTTGGTCATAATAAGATGCCCTGAAGTTGTTAAAGGGAAATGTCAAAATCCACTGAAATAGCAAACAAATTTATCCCACCTGCTTTTTAAATGAAAACTGTTGTTCCCAAGTGCCCAATTGCAATGCTTATCTTTCATTTATTATTAAGTAATGCAATTTTAAGTTATAATAAAGTAAGGCAATATTAATTTTATTCAGTAAGGCAATTTTAAGTTATAATTAAGGTAATTATAAATCATAATTAAGTAAGACATTTGTTATGTCTGGTTTCAGATTTGATAGCCATACCTGACTTTGCTGCTGGTGCTATGGAGAATTGGGGTCTGATTACTTACAGAGAAACCGCTGTACTCTACGACCCTAAAGTGTCGTCTGCTAGAAATAAGGAGCGTGTTGCTGTTGTTGTAGCACATGAACTAGCTCATCAGGTAAAATTACGATTAGATTTTTTCTCCCCATGCCACCAACGCCAGTGGAATTAAATATTTTTAAAACAGGGGCCAACTGTCTGCTCTAAGAAAATTTTATAGGGGGGCAAATGTCTGCCCTTAAAAACTTGATACTGTTGGATCGTCAAATGTTTAAAATTTTATGGGAGCAACTGTCTGCCATAAAAAAAATGTAATTGTTGGGGAGGCAGGGGGGGGGGGGGGGGACAAATGTCTGCGGCATCAAAAGATATGAGAGGGCAAATGACCGTCACTGCAAAAAAAGGGGGCAGTCGTCCTGTGTCAACTGTCCAGTGGGCAAATAACTGTTAATCCCCCTTTTTCTTTTCATACAAATTTTTCTTGTGGACTTACATTTTAAAGTATCTTACATTTTAAAGTATCCATTATTTCATAGACGTATTTATCTTATTACAGTGGTTTGGTAACTTGGTAACTATGGCATGGTGGGACGACTTGTGGTTGAATGAAGGCTTTGCCAGCTTTGTAGAATACATAGGTAGTGGAATAGGTCACGAGGACTGGAAAATGGTGAGATGTGCTGTGTATCTTCAGGGGTTTTTTTCCCCCCAGGATTTTGGGAACATAACTCATACCCATGAAATTGGGAATTTCAGCGATGTTTTGTTAAAATTCGAGAAAAAAAGGAATCATTTAAATTTTGCAGTGATTAAATAAATTGCAAAGAATCTCTGTCTAGGATGGCATCTTCAAACATTTAAGCACCATAACAGTGAAGATGTTCTTATTTTCAAATATTTTAGAATTTTGTTATTTAATATTTTTATTTTGTATCATTCAATTGGGAATTTTTTTCCTGTGGATTGGGAAATAATATTATACTATATTCATTTGGGAATATGACAGAATAAAATATTTAATTTAATTTTCTGATATATTGTGCTACATTTTCCCCTTCAGAAAACCACAGATTGTTTTGAAAATTTAAAAAAAATAGTTAATTACATTAATGGTGTATTTTCAGGATGATCAGTTTGTGACAGAGACTTTGCTGAATGCCTTATACCTGGACAGCCTGGAGAACTCACATCCCATAAATCTTAAAGTTGATAATCCAAACCAGATCAACGAACTCTTTGATGCAATTACATATGACAAGGTAATTTATTACAAAGTTTTTGTCATAATTCCTATGAAAATGTAATTTATTACAAAGTTTTATCATTATTCCAAGAAAATGTAATTTATTACACAGTTTAATCATAATTCCTATGATAATGTAATTCATTACACAGTGATACCATTATTCCTATGATAATTTTTTTTTTACACAGTTTTAGTTTTATCATAATTCCTATGACTATGTAATTCATTACTCAGTTTTATCATTATTCCTATGACTATGTAATTTATTACACAGTTTTATCTAATTCCTATGACAATGTAATTTTTTTACACAAATTTATCATATTTCTATGGCAATTTAATTTATTCCACAGTTTTATCATATTCCTATGGCAGTTTAATTTATTACACAGTTTTATCATAATTCTTTTGACAATGTACTTTTTTTACACAGTTTTATCATATTCCTATGACAATGTAATTTATTACAAAGTTTTATCTAATTCCTATGACAATTTAATTTATTATACAGTTATATCATAATTCCTATGACAATGTAATTTTTTACACATTTTTATCATAATTCCTATGACAATGTAATTTATTACACAGTTTTATCATAATTCCTATGACAATGTAATTTATTACAGTTTTATCATAATTCCTATGACAATGTAATTTATTACACAGTTTTATCATAATTCCTATGACAATGTAATTTTTTTACACAGTTTTATCATGATTCCTATGACAATGTAATTTATTACACAGTTTTATCATAATTCCTATGACAATGTAATTTTTTTACACAATTTTATCATAATTCCTATGACAATGTAATTTATTACACAGTTTTAATATATTTCCTATGACGATGTAATTTATTACACAGTTTTATCATAATTTCTATGACAATGTCATTTATTACACAGTTTTATCATAATTCCTATGACAATGTAATTTATTACAAAGTTTTATCATTATTCCAATGATAATGTAATTTATTACACAGTTTAAGCATATTCCTATGATAATGTAATTTATTACACAGTTTAAGCATATTCCTATGATAATGTAATTTATTACACAGTTTTACCATTATTCCTATGATAATGTAATTTATTACACAGTTTTACCATTATTCCTATTACAATGTAATTTATTACACAGTTTTACCATTATTCCTATGACAATGTAATTTATTACACAGTTTTATCATATTTCCATGACAACAAATAGATTATCTTCAAGAACAAAGGTTTATATTTTTTCAGGGCGCCTCTATCATAAGAATGCTGAACAATTTTCTATCAGAGGACGTGTTCAAAGATGGACTGACATCATACCTGAATAAGTATAATTTTAGTAACGCAGCTACCAACGATCTTTGGGACTCTTTGTCTCAGGTAATGTGATAATAACACTCTGTCTAATACTTTCATCTGTTATGCTTGTGCTGTTGTATTCTTTGTGAAACTTTATACTGTGTCACATTGTCCGTATTGCCAAGTGCTGTATATTTTAATCTGTTCGTGTCCATGCCTGTCTCTGTATATTCATATGTTAATGTCCCTTATTGTTTTCTGTAGTTATTTCTTTAATTCATATACTCATAGTTCATATCTCATATCCAATAGCCGTTACCTATATAATAGTACTTTATAACCTTTTCAATATCTTCAATTAACTTTTCTCGCTAATATTTCAATTTGCCCGCTAATCTGCACAACGCATGCGCACTTAAATTAAAAAATTGTTGGCGCAGGCCACGGTTTTGTTGTAGAAAAAAATAAATATTTTAAGTAGCGCATACTTGTCTTTTTACAGGTAAATAAACTTTTGCAAATAATGCTATTATTATTCATATATATTTTGCCATTCATCAATTATTGTAATTTTCATATTTTGCACTTAAATTAAAAAATTGTTGGCGCAGGCCACGGTTTTGTTGTAGAAAAAAATAAATATTTTAAGTAGCGCATACTTGTCTTTTTACAAACCCCTCTACACCAGGTCCAAAACTCACAGCAAAGTCAACAACCCCTTTGTTTCGTTTAAGCTGCAACAATTGGCGCCCAACATGGGGCCGTAACTAAATATGCTCAAAGTTTAATTTACATTGCTCTGTAACTCTGTAAAATTCAAAAAAAAATTTCAATATAGCAAAAAAGTATGTTACGGTTCAAAACTGTTCACTATTTAAAAAAAAAAAATGTGTAAGCGACCAAATAGCTCAGTCGGTAAAGCCGCAAAACGGTATTCCAAGGGTCCCGGGTTCAAGTCCCGGTCAGGCTGTACATTTTTCTCACCCTGTAACATTTGGCCCCCAACGTAAATAAAATAAATATTTTAAGTAGCGCATACTTGTCTTTTTACAGGTAAATAAACTTTTGCAAATAATGCTATTATTATTCATATATATTTTGCCATTCATCAATTATTGTAATTTTCATATTTTGCACTTAAATTAAAAAATTGTTGACGCAGGCCACGGTTTTGTTGTAAAAAAAAAAAAAATTTTAAGTAGCCCATACTTGTCTTTTTACAAACCCCTCTACCCCAGGTCCAAAACTCACAGCAAAGTCAACAACCCCTTTGTTTCGTTTAAGCGGCAACACTGCATAAATATGTTATCATAACTTATGTGTATTATGCCAATGGCATATCGAAGATGAATATCATTTCTTGCTTTATTTTGCAATTACCTTGATTTATTATTAACCAGTTCATATTTTGAAGGTGTCTATATGGTAGAGTGTTTTTATGCCCCCACAGAGTGGGAGCATATAGCGTTGCACTTGTCCGTCCGTCCGTCCGCACTCACCGGACAGTAATTATGTGGCTAGAGGGACAATACGTAACTGTTCTTTCTCTTTGATGTCATTCATTCCGTAATGCTTTTATGTGGCTATTTTCTTTTGTGTGGCTAAAAAGAACAATAGAGTAGCCACATTATTACTCTCCTGTTAGAACATCCGTCCGTCCGTCCCGAAATCTTGTTAACGCAACTCCTCTGAAACGGGATGGCAGATTTTGCTTAAACTTCTAGGGATGAACAACCTTAATGTGTAGATGGTAGTTAAGGAAGGAATTTTCGCGGCGACCAAATTTAACAGAATTATGGCCCTTTGTTGACTTTTGTGAACGCAACTCCTCTTAAACCAGGATGGCAGATTTTGCTTAAACTTTCAGGGATGAACAACCCTAATGTGTAGATGGTAGTAAAGGAAGGAATTTTTGCTGTGACCAAATTTAACAGAATTGTGGCCCTTTGTTGACTTTTTCACTATATACCATATAGAAATTTTGTGAACGCAACTCCTCTTAAACCGGATGGCAGATTTTGCTTAAACTTCCAGGGATGAACAACCTTTATGTGTAGATGGTAGTAAAGGGAGGAATTTTTGCTGTGACCAAATTTAACAGAATTGTGGCCCTTTGTTGACTTTTTCACTATATACCATATAGAAATTTTGTGAACGCAACTCCTCTTAAACCGGATGGCAGATTTTGCTTAAACTTCCAGGGATGAACAACCTTAATGTGTAGATGGTAGTAAAGGGAGGAATTTTTTGCTGCAACCAAATTTAAGAGAATTATGGCCCTTTGTTGATTTTTTCACTATATACCATAATATATATGTTGTCAGTGGGAGCATCCGTGTCCTTTGGACACAGTTCTAGTATTGGGTGCTGATTTGGAAT
Organism: Ruditapes philippinarum; assembly: GCF_026571515.1. Lineage (NCBI taxonomy): Eukaryota > Metazoa > Mollusca > Bivalvia > Venerida > Veneridae > Ruditapes > Ruditapes philippinarum. Next base: position 175,742 of record NW_026858069.1, read on the forward strand.
AAATTGCTTTTATCCTCTCTGGATTTAGTTTATACAAATTTATTTTAGTTTGATTGTGTTGGAAGCTATAAGCTAATAGAAACACTTAAACTAACAAGTACTAAGCAATGAGTGTTTTACTTTTAAATACTTTTTCAAAATTTTCATAAGAAATTAGCAGGAATTTTGTAGCATGCTGCTTAAAGTTTCATAAAAGATTTTATGAAAGAAATACTGATAATAGATGGTGTTGTATATATAAACTAGGCTGTCAAGGAGAGTAATTCTGATATCAAAACTGATGTGAAAAGTTTAATGAGGACCTGGACAGAACAAATGGGCTATCCAGTTGTCATGGTTACAAGACAGAAAGGGAGACCAAAAGTTCATGTACAGCAGGAAAGATTTCTCCTGTACAAACAGTTGAATATATCATCACAATTTAGTTCACCATTTGGGTATGTAAATCAGGAATATTTTATTAATTAATAGTAGTACTCTAAAATTATGTTTTATTAATGACACAAACATAAAGTTTTTATGACATCTTTATATGATATAAGACCAATGACGGTGAAAAATATTTTGTTTGTTTGCTTGTACACAGAATAATTAAACCTACTTGAGAAATAAATTGCAAATTGTACTTTCATACTATTTTTAGCCCAACCTGGACAAAAAGCATTACAACGCTTTTTAATTTTGGGTATTTTTATACAATCAGAATTCTTATAAACTGAGTGAGTGAATGATCTGAAATTTTCCTACATCAAATGGAACATTAATCTCAGAAATTTATTTTAAGTCCAGTCATGTCAAAAAAAAATCAGTGGAGTCCCTTTAGTTTGATTTGTTGTTTTACTTTTATTTCAATATGTAATAACAGCTACAGATGGGAAGTTCCATTTACATATTCAACTGCCTCAGATCCTAACAAGGTTGAGAAGTACTTGCTGAAAGATGCTTCAGGTAATGCTCATAACAGTATAGTCACTTCTGATTTTAAGCTCGACTATTCGAAGAATATGAGAGCTATTGTAGTCGCCCCGGCGTCGGCATCAGCGTCTGCGTCGGCGTCTGCGTTGGTTAAAGTTTTTTGTAAAGTCAAATATCTCAATTATTGCTTGAGATATTCAATTGAAACTTACAATACTTTTTTATAGTAACAAGGTACATCAGATTGACAAGTTGGATAACTCTGCCTACAATATTGACAGAATTATGCCCCTTTTTAACTTAGAAATTTTGGTTAAAGTTTTTTGTAAAGTCAAATATCTCAATTATTGCTTGAGATATTCAATTGAAACTTACAATACTTATTTATAGTAACAATGTACATCAGTTTGCAAAATTGCATAACTCTGCCTGCAATATTTGCAGAATTAATTGCCCCTTTGAAACTTAGACATTTTGGTTAAAGGTTTTCAAAGATATTTACTTGAAACTTTACACATGCACTAAGGGTCATAATTGGAGGGTCATAATTGTATGTCACTGACCAAGTTCCATAACTCTATCTTGCATTAAGTCTGATTCATATCCCCTTTTCTACTTAGTCTCTTGGTTAATGTTTACATGGTAGTTTTACATATCTCAATAACTATTAAAGATATTTATTTAAAACTTCACATATGCATTAAGGGTCATAATTGTAGGTCACTGACAAAGATCCATAATTCGATCTTGCATTTAGGCTGATTTTTCTCCCTTTTTTCAACTTAGAAATTATGGTAAAGTTTTCCTTGTAAGCTGTTATCTCAATAACTACTGAAGGGTTTGTGCCTTTTTTGGGACAATTTTATGCATTCATAATAATAAAGCAGTGATTTACTTGATAGAACATCTTAATAACAAGCCTTTGTACCTTTTCTGTCAAATGTATGTATTCATAGGTAATTAGTATTATTATACTCAATAAAACACCCTTGTGACATTACCTTCCGAATAGTCAAGCCAATACTGTATAATTAGACTCTCTCTAAGGCCTATAACATGAATTTATAAAAAAAAATTAGCCCTTTTGTGAACTTAAAAAATTTAACATTATAAAGGCTCTTTTACTATCAAGCACTTAGAATAGTCGAGCGTGCTGTCCTACCGACAGCTCTTGTTAGCTTGTCGAATCGAAATAGGGACAGCTGTTGTACTTATCCAGGTGTCAGCATTGGTGTCCCCATCACAAGTTTTTGCATGCAAGTTGGTCTCTCAAAATGTACATCACACTTTGGTAAAGTTTTTGCATGCAAGTTGGTATCTCAAAAAAGTTCATCACACTTTAGTAAAGTTTTTGCACCATTATAGAGCCCAGCCAGCAAGAGCATCAATGCAGTCTGACTAGGCCCCAATATTGTTTGTTACTCAAATTTTGGTTTGTCATAGAAATTCCTTTAATCTTGAACAGACTGTTATATTCAAATGGAGGTAAATCCATTAGTCAATTCCATTATTAAGTAAAGGGTTAATTTCCCTGTCATGTTTTCCAGGTTCATTTGAAGTTGCTGCTGATATAAACTGGATTAAAGGGAACTATAAGATGACTGGCTACTACCGGATGAACTATGACACAGATAACTGGCAAGCTTTGATACGGCAGCTTAATACTGACAACACAGTAAGTTAAAACAGGTGACTGTACAGTGATCTAGACAAAACAGTTATTACTGGTGACTGTACAGTGATCTAGACAACACAGTAAGTTAAAACTGGTGACTGTACAGTGATCTAGACAACACAGTAAGTTGAAACTGGTGACTGTACAGTGATCTAGACCAAATAGTTATTACTGGTGACTGTACAGTGATCTAGACAACACAGTAAGTTTAAAACTGGTGACTGTACAGTGATCTAGACAAAACAGTAAGTTGGAAACTGGTGACTGTACAGTGATCTAGAAAACACAGTATGTTAAAACTGGTGACTTTACAGTGTTCTACACTGGACATTATGTTAGAATTGCTGACTGTTCATTGATCTAGGCAACACAGTAGGTTGAAACTGGTGACTGTACAGTGATCTAGACAAAACAGTATGTTAAAACTGGTGACATTACAGTGTTCTACACAGAACATTATGTTATAACTGGTGACTGTACAGTAAGCTAGAGCAAATTAATAATATGTTGTAAATTGTGACTGTACAGTGAATTACCGTCGTTGTAACTTGTGACTGTAGAATGAGCTAGACCAAACAATATTAAGTTATAATGGTGACTGTACATGAAAAGTTAGCTAGACCAAACAACAAGAAGTTAAAGTACACCTCTTAAATGAATTTGAACTTGTTGAATAAATCGTTACCAGAGGCTTGCATGATATGATTGTTTCCAACTTGTTTAATAAATGTTATATTGAATTTATATACCACATATCCAAAAAAAGAGCCGTTTACAGTTAAAAAGACATTTTTTCAGAGGCTTGCAAAACATGATTTTATCCAACTTGTTCAATAAATGAAGTAATTAATTAACATTAATATAATATTCTATTTACCACATAATCAAAATAAGCACAGTTTACAGTAAAAAGGTCATTTTTCAGAAGCTGGCAAAAAGTTATTTTATCCAACTCATTAAAATTAAATAATTTTTAGTATTTAAAATCTAAATTCATTCATTATCGTCTATATAAATCATTGTATAGATTACGGTCTTTTATTTTCCAGGTTTTTCTGCCAACAGAAAGAGCTGGTATGATTGATGACGTATTTGCGTTGGCGCGTGCAGGACTTCTCAATTATGATATAGCGTTAGATCTGTCCCTGTACATGGTTAATGAGGAAGACTACATACCGTGGCAGACGCTCGTTGATAACTGGAAGTATATTCAACACAGACTTGAGAACCTACCAATTTACACAAATTTCAGAAATGTACAGTTGAAACTTATAAAAAAACAGGTAATTTTTTTTTCCTTTAAGGATTTTGATGTGGAAAAATGCTAAGAGTTTATTGTAGAATGAAATGGTGTTGTCTGCCTGTTTGTTTTTTGGGGCATAATGGGCCTTTGTTGTACTCTACAATCTTACGTTCATTTACAACTTTAAAGTACAGAAATACAGCACAACCTTCACAGAGCCACCCTTTGTAAAGCAAGTACAATGTATCTCGGAACAACATTAGTTTCAATTTCTCCAAAAGTAAAACTTTTTAACAATAAATATCAGCTCTGTGTGATGTCCCTCGGCAACAAATAAAAAAAGATCAAACAGTGTTGCTCTGCAGAGATTGAACTTAATATACATCAATTTCATACTCTGCTTTGGGGTGTCCGTGGCCGAGTGGTTAAGGTCGTTGACTTGAAACCACTTGCCCCTCACTGCTGTGGGATCGATTCCCGACAGGGACTTTGGATTCTTTCATGTGAGGAAGCTATCCAGCTAGCTTACGGAACATCGGTGGTTCTACTCAGGTGCCAGTTTGTGCCTGAAATGTACAGTTGAAACTTATAAAAAAACAGGTAATTTTTTTTTCCTTTAAGTATTTTGATGTGGAAAAATGTTTTAGAGTTTACTTATAACGGACATGGTTATAAGGAATTATCGCTTTTAAGGAACTCATTTTTCAATCCCACTTAAGTTAAAAAAGTAAAGAAAATAACACTTTTATAAGGAACTCCAAAATATCAGCTATCCGTAAATAGATACCTCATTTTCAACTTTTGTTTTTATTGGCACAGATTTAAACTCGGCTGAATGTACCGTTTGTTGTGTATTTACAGCTATGAAAATGAATTTGTATGGCAGTACGTAATAGATTTCATTTTAGTATATTTTTAGCATGAGTTCTTGTCACAAAGATTAAACGATTATTCATTTTATTCCATAATTTCTTTTCTTTAATAGTTTTGCTTGAGGAAAATAATTATTATCATTTAAAATTGGTTTTCAACATACATGTAATCACGCATGCTATTTCTTGAGTAAAATCCATTGAAAAGTACAAAGCACGCTTGATTGAAATGAAAAGAAATCTATACCTTTCCTAAGTAAAGGTCACCCTTAAGGTAAAATAAATATATTCAATATAAAAGGAAGGAAAAACCAAAAATCATGTTTATTCTTTATCATGGAAATAAAACAAAAAGTACTGAGTTTAGAAACAAAATATAATATTTTACTGGAAAATTGAGAAAGGGAGTAAAACTAAAACTAAAACATCGAAAAATTTTTCGAGTAAAGATAACCGGTTGCGTATCTCACTGTATAAATGGTATGTAAAATTGTCTGACAGCTGGTAGGTTTAACAGTTAATCTAAATACTTTTGTGCCAAAAGATGTGTTGAAGTATATATTGTGACAAAGCTAAGATCCAAAGCTCTCCATTGGTGTAACAAATTTTAAAATTGGACATTAAATCACAACAAACTAGCGGTTTAAAAACGTCAAAAATTTGTTTTGTTTTACCATAAGAGATATTGATTTTACTAGAAGATAAGGGGCGTCCGTGGCTAAGTGGTTAAGATTGTTAACTTCAAACCACTTGCCTCTCAGCGCTGTGGGTTAGAATCCCGACAGGGACTTTGAATTCTTTCATGTGAGGAAGATATCAAGATAGCTTACTGAACCTCGGTTCTACTCAGGTGACAGTTTGTGCCTGAAATAATGCACGGAAGGGCACCTGAGGTCTTCCTCCACCAGTAAAGTTGGAACGCCACCAAATGACCTATACTGTGTCAAACTAGAAGATAAGGGAAACAACACGCATTTTTTCACTCGCTATACCTCGGTTATTTACATAGTTCATATTGAAACTATTTATGGGTGTATTGACATTACAAAAATGGTTAAGGTGTCTGCCTCTCAACCCAGATATCATGGGTTCCAGCCCTTATTGTCTCACAACCATGTTTCTTCATATGACACCAGTACTGGTTGGTTTCAGGAAGCGGACTGGAAAGTGATTAATATAAGTTGCAAGAACTTGTTTCGCAATTGAGCTTAAATAAATATGTTTAAACCAATTAACAGCAAGAATAACTCCCAATGACTGATGGGAAATTGACATTACAAAAATAGTGAGGGGTAATAAAATAAGATGTTCTATCTTGTAACAGCTAGCAGAGATGACGTGGGATGACACGGGCAAGATGTTAGATAAATATCTCAGGTCTACAATACTGAACCTTGCTATCAATCTGAAAGACGAGGCTGCCATTAAGAAAGGGAGAGAATTGTTTGAACAGTGGAAATCTGATCATAACAGGTAAGGGAAGTAACTCTTGTGTGATTTTAATTTTGGTGTTGTTTTTATGAGTATAAGGAATGAATCTTTAATGACCAAGGGTGGTTTAATAAAGGGAGATAAATTTTATGAGTATACATGAGGAATGAATCTTGGTGGTAAATAAAGACAGGCAAATCAAGGGAGGTAAATCAAGGTAGGTTACAATCAAGGGAGGTAAATCATGATTTTACTGTTACTTAGCCTGTCTCTACATACAAGCTTATCTGTACAGTATCCACTATTTTCATTTAAATGAAACCTTCACTGAAGTGATTTGTCATCAAGCGTTAATGTGCAGTGTACTATCTGTCTGTCTGACTATCTGTTTTTGTTAGATATTGACAAAACTTCATGTGAATAAACTGTAGCAGGTACTCTACAGAACTAAACAAGGTATACATAGTTCTCATATCATGCTTAGGTACGTCATAGTGAAATTTTACCAACATTTACATGGAAAGGTGGCATTCTGTGTAAAAGTAATATGGATGGTTCCAGGCTTAACATAGACTTAAAGAATGCTACATTCAAGGCTAGTCCCCTTATTTTTAGCATCAACGTAAACTTAAAGACTGTTGTAATGTAATAAAGACAGGTTACTTTATGTTTAGCATCAACGTAAACTTAAAGACTGTTGTAATGTAATAAAGACAGGTTACTTTATGTTTAGCATCAACGTAAACTTAAAGACTGTTGTAATGTAATAAAGACAGGTTACTTTATGTTTAGCATCAACGTAAACTTAAAGACTGTTGTAATGTAATAAAGACAGGTTACTTTATGTTTAGCATCAACGTAAACTTAAAGACTGTTGTAATGTAATAAAGACAGGTTACTTTATGTTTAGCATCAACGTAAACTTAAAGACTGTTGTAATGTAATAAAGACAGGTTACTTTATGTTTAGCATCAACGTAAACTTAAAGACTGTTGTAATATAAAAAAGACAGGTTACTTTATATTTAGCATCAACGTAAACTTAAAGACTGTTGTAATATAAAAAAGACAGGTTACTTTATATTTAGCATCAACGTAAACTTAAAGACTGTTGTAATATAAAAAAGACAGGTTACTTTATGTTTAGCATCAACGTAAACTTAAAGACTGTTGTAATATAAAAAAGACAGGTTACTTTATGTTTAGCATCAACGTAAACTTAAAGACTGTTGTAATATAAAAAAGACAGGTTACTTTATATTTAGCATCAACGTAAACTTAAAGACTGTTGTAATGTAAATAAGACAGGTTACTTTATTTTTAGCATCAACGTAAACCTAAAGACTGTTTTATATAAGACTGGTTCCTTTATTTCTAGCATCAACTTAAACCTTAAGACTGTTATATATAAGACTTGTTCATTTATTTTTAGCATCAACGTTAACCTAAAGACTGTTATATATAAGACATGTTACTTTATTTCTAGCATCAACGTAAACCTTAAGACTGTTATATATAAGACTGGTTACTTATTTTTTAGCATCAACGTAAACTTAAAGACTGTTATATATAACACTGTTTCCTTTATGTTTAGCATCAACGTAAACTTAAAGACTGTTATATAAGACTGGTTACTTTTTTTTTAAAATCAACGTAAACTTAAAGACTGTTATATATAAGACAGGTTACTTTATTTATAGCATCAATGTTAACCTAAAGACTGTTATATATAAGACTGGTTCCTTTATTTCTAGCATCAACGTAAACCTAAAGACTGTTATATATAAGACTGGTTCCTTTATTTCTAGCATCAACGTTAACCTTAAGACTGTTATATATAAGACTTGTTCCTTTATTTCTAGCATCAATGTAAACCTAAAGACTGTTAAAGATCAGACTTGTTCATTTATTTCTAGCATCAATGTAAACCTAAAGACTGTTAAAGATCAGACTTGTTCATTTATTTCTAGCATCAATGTAAACCTAAAGACTGTTAAAGATCAGACTTGTTCATTTATTTCTAGCATCAACGTAAACCTTAAGACTGTTATATATAAGACTTGTTCCTTTATTTCTAGCATCAACGTTAACCTTAAGACTGTTATATATAAGACTTGTTCCTTTATTTCTAGCATCAACGTAAACCTTAAGACTGTTATATATAAGACGGGTATAATGTATGGTACAGATGAAGACTGGGACAATGTTTGGAACTCTTTCCTGAAGGAGGCGGACGCTTCGGAGAAAATGAAGCTTCTGATGGCATTAGGACATACAAAAGAATCACGTCTTATGTTAAGGTATGTTGTAGTAATTTTGTAGTCTCAAGCAGAGAGAGATACATTCCAACCAGCAGTTTGAGAGTGTTATAATTTTTTTTTTAGCTCACCAGAGCCGAAGGCTCAGGGTGAGCTATTAGTATCAAAGGGGGATACTCCGACGTCCGTCGTCATGCGTCAACAATCATCTTCTTCTCTGAAACCGCTGGACAGATTTACTTCAAATTTGGTCTGTAGCATCCTTGTGACAGACACACTTGAATTTGCTCACGTCATTTCAATTGGCCCCTTTTAGGTGTCAGCAGAGCATAAAATAGAAAAACCTTTAAACACCTTCTTCTACAGAACTAATTGATGGATGATCACCAAACTTTCTCTGTAGCATTCTTTGGTAGTCTTTTATCAGGTTTACTCATATTAATTTGATTGGCCCCTTTTAGAGTCTTTAGGGCTAAAAATAGAAAAACCTTTAAACATCTTCTTCTACAGAACTAATGGATGGATGATCACCAAACTTTGTCTGTAGCATTCATGGGTAGTGTTTTATCAAGTTTGCTCATATGAATTTGATTGGTCCCTTATAGGGGCCGCAAAAGCTAAAAATAGAAAAACCTTTAAACGTCTATTTCTACAGAACTAATTGATGGATGATCACCAAACTTTGTCTGTAGCATTCTTAGGTAGTCTTTTATCAAGTTTGCTCATATTATTTTGATTGGCCCCTTTTAGGGGTCTCTAGGGCTAAAAATAGAAAAACCTTTAAACATCTTCTCCTACAGAACTAATGGATGGATGATCACCAAACTTTGTCTGTAGCATTCTTGGGTAGTGTTTTATCAAGTTTGTTTATATTAATTTGATTGGCCCTTTTTAGGGGCCACTAAAGCTAGAAATAGAAATACCGTTTAAGGTCTATTTCTAGAGAACTAATTGATAGATGATCACCAAACTTTGTCTGTAGCATTCTTGGGTAGTCTTTTATCAAGTTTGCTAATATTATTTTGATTGGCCCCTTTAAGGGACCGCAAAAGCTAAAAATAGAAATACCTTTAAATGTCTATTTCTACAGAACTAATTGATGGATGATCACCAAACTTTGTTTGTAGCATTCTTGGGTAGTCTTTTATCAAATTTGCTCATATTAATTTGATTGGCCCCTTTTAGGGGTTTCTTTAGCAAAAAATAGAAAAACCTTTAGATATCCTCTTCTACAGAACTAACTGATGGATGATCACCAAACTTTGTATGAGCATTCTTGGCTTGTCTTTTATCAAGTTTGCTCATATGAATTTAATTGGCCCCTTTTAGGGGCCGCTTAAGCTAAAAATAGAAATACCTTTAAATGTCTATTTCTACAGAACTAATGGATGGATGATCACCAAGCTTTGTCTGTAGCATTGTTGGGTAGTCTTTTATCAAGTTTGCTCATATTATTTTGATTGGCCCCTTTTAGGGGCCGCTAAAATTAAAAATAGAAATATGTTTAAACGTCTATTGCTACAGAACTAATTGATGGATGATCACCAAACTTTGTCTGTAGCATTATTGGGTAGTCTTTTATCAAGTTTGCTCATATTAATTTGATTAGCCCCTTTTAGGGGCAGCTTAAGCTAAAAATAGAAAAACGTTTAAACATCTTCTACTTCAGAACCAATTGATGGATGATCACCAAACTTTGTCTGTAGCATTATTGGGTAGTCTTTTATCAAGTTTGCTCATATTAAATTCATAAGCCTTTTTTAGGGGCCGCTTAAGCTAAAAATAGAAAAACGTTTAAACATCTTATACTTCAGAACCAATTGATGGATGATCACCAAACTTTGTCTGTAGCATTCTTGGGTTCTCTTTTAGCAAGTTTGCTTATATTAATTTGATTAGCCCCTTTTAGGGGCCACTCAAGCTAAAAATAGAAAAAAACTCTCGAACATCATTTCCTACTGAAATAATTGATAGATGGTCACCAAACTTTGTAGCATTCTTAGGTAGTCTTTTATCAAGTTTGCTCATTATTAATTTGATTAGTCCTGTTTAAGCTAAAGCTTAAATGCCCCGGGTTATGGCATTTCTTCACATTATTGTTTAAACATATTCTATGCTCAAATTTAATATTAGAAAATATTGACATTCCAACACTGAAAAGCAGTTGTTTCTGGTGAGCGACTCAGGGCCATCATGGCCCTCTTGTTTATCTGTTGATGTCTTCTTAGACTCTTGTTACGCCCTTGTGATATAATTCTTTGCATCCCAACTCCAAACAGTGATTTTGTTGAGCAATAAAATCACAGTTTGGGATATATTATTTCTGAAATCAAATGAATTGTTTGCAGTGGTTTCCAGTTTGTCCTATAAACAAATACATTGTTTTCTCCTAGCATTGGGTTTCCTTTTTAGCTCGACTATTCGATAAGAATAAGTAGAGCTATTGCAGTCACCCGAGCGTCGGCGTCGGCGTAACCACTTATGTTAAAGTTTTTGTAATAGTTCAAATATTTTCAAAGTCCATAGACATATGGCTTTGAAACTTTGCACACTTGTTCACCATCATGACCCCAACCTGTAGACAGGAGGAGGTAACTCTATCAAGCATTTTGACAGAATTATGCCCCTTTTTCGACTTAGAATTTACGTTAAAGTTTTTGTAATAGTTCAAATATTTTCAAAGTCCATTGACATATGGCTTTGAAACTTTACACACTTGTTCACCATCATGACCCCAACCTGTAAACAGGAGGAGGTAACTCTATCAAGCATTTTGACAGAATTATGCCCCTTTTTCGACTTAGAATTTACGTTAAAGTTTTTGTAATAGTTCAAATATTTTCAAAGTCCATTGACATATGGCTTTGAAACTTTGCACACTTGTTCACCATCATGACCCCAACCTGTAAACAGGAGGAGGTAACTCTATCAAGCATTTTGACAGAATTATGCCCCTTTTTCGACTTAGAATTTACATTAAAGTTTTTGTAATAGTTCAAATATTTTCAAAGTCCATTGACATATGGCTTTGAAACTTTACACACTTGTTCACCATCATGACCCCAACCTGTAAACAGGAGGAGGTAACTCTATCAAGCATTTTGACAGAATTATGCCCCTTTTTCGACTTAGAATTTACATTAAAGTTTTTGTAATAGTTCAAATATTTTCAAAGTCCATTGACATATCGCTTTGAAACTTTGCACACTTGTTCACCATCATGACCCCAACCTGTAAACAGGAGGAGGTAACTCTATCAAGCATTTTGACAGAATTATGCCCCTTTTTCGACTTAGAATTTACATTAAAGTTTTTGTAATAGTTCAAAATATTTTCAAAGTCCATTGACATATGGCTTTGAAACTTTGCACACTTGTTCACCATCATGACCCCAACCTGGAAACAGGAGGAGGTAACTCTATCAAGCATTTTGACAGAATTATGCCCCTTTTTCGACTTAGAATTTACGTTAAAGTTTTTGTAATAGTTCAAATATTTTCAAAGTCCATTGACATATGGCTTTGAAACTTTGCACACTTGTTCACCATCATAACCCCAACCTGTAAACAGGAGGAGGTAACTCTATCAAGCATTTTGACAGAATTATGCCCCTTTTTCGACTTAGAATTTACGTTAAAGTTTTTGTAATAGTTCAAATATTTTCAAAGTCCATTGACATATGGCTTTGAAACTTTGCACACTTGTTCACCATCATGACCCCAACCTGTAAACAGAAATAGGTAACTCTATCAAGCATTTTTTTTACTATCAAGCACTAAGAATAGTCGAGCGTTGCTGTCCTACCGACAGCTCTTGTTATATAGATCAGTTATGACTTGGTCTCCAAGGTTAGAAATAGATTTTCCTTCTTTTCTTGTAAAATAATGATCAGCAACATATTACTGCAAAAGTGGAATAAAAGAAAATTTTTACACATTTCAAATATAGAAATGTTTTTTATGAACAATGCAGATATTTTCTGTATTAATATTTCAGGTCTTTAAACAGTGAATGCATTTAATAGCAGTACTTAAATTTAATATTAAGCCTGACAATTCTGTAAAAGGGAGAGCTATTGCTGTCACCATGGCATCGGCAGCACTGTCACACAATCACATTGGTTATATTTTTGTATGCAAGTTGGTATCTCCAAAACAACTGAAAGGAATAAGATGAAATTTTACACACTTGTTCTCTGTTATTATCAAGCATGATAGGCACAGGTTCCATTACTCTGAGTAACTTTATTACAGAGTAATTTTCCCTTTCTCTTACTGTCAAGCTCTCAGAATAGCCAAGTGTGCTGCCTAATGGACAGCTCTAGATATTGAACCTGATTTGATTTTTGATTTTTTTATATATATATCCTTTCCGTGTGTTTCAGATTGATGAAGTATAGTTTGAATGATACATTGGTGAGATCTCAGGATGCATTTCGAGTGTTAACCTCTGTATCAGGGTCATACACTGGTCAAATATTGGCATGGAGATTCTTTCAACAAAACTGGAAAACTTACCAAGAAAGGTAAGAAAATTGTTGTATTGTCATAAAGGGACATTTTGCCCATCCATGGGTATATACTGTATAAATGAATATGTTTACGTCACAAAAAGTTTGCGAATGTCCAAAAACAAACTTTTTGCGTTGGGGAAATATTTGCGAAAGTACGATTTCAGAAACTCTCGTAATATTAGTAAATGTTCAGTTCGACAATTTATTATGAACCCTTTTCTTTAGTATGAATCATAGTGTGAAATATGAAATGAACATTAAATCATATTATCTGTTTGTTTATCAAAATGTTATTTTAAACAGGACATTTTTATATAGCAATGATAAAAATCGCCACCAAAGACTTTACTTAAATTGATGTAACTTTTGCGGGCTCAATTATTTGTGAATTACATGATTGTACTGTCCGTTTCGGATAATTATTTAGTGAAGCAGTGGACAAGTCCACTATTACGGTGTAAAACAGTTAATATCATATTGTGTTTATTATCTTTAGGCACGCATGCTTCCCATATGAATTAAAATATCGACAATTAATCAACTGTCAGCATAAGGCAGTTGATAACGTTATCAGTTAATCTTTTAGTAAAATATCAATGCAAGACTGTTTCGGCGTGTACTTTTTTCTCGAAAATAATTTCTATATATAAACAATCAAATACAAATATGTAATTTTTTTTTTGACATTAAGTGTTTATGGAAATAATAATAATCAGTGAAATATAAAACTGATATTTCACTGTTTGAAACAGTGAAAATATCAATTTGATATTTTCACTGTTGTGAATTTAATCCCATAACTTTGCTTCAGTGAACTACTTATTAGCTAGCACAATACTAGAAACCAACTTAATGACGTGAGGTCGTAAATGACGTCACGTTGTATTATTTTTTAGCTCACCTGTCACAAAGTGACAGGGTGAGCTTTTGTGATCGCTTTTCGTCCGGCGTCCGTCCGGCCGGCGTCCGTAAACTTTTACTTTAAATGACATCTCCTCATAAACCACTAGGCCAATTTCATCCAAACTTCACAGGAATGTTCCTTTGGTGGTCACCTTTAAAAACTGTTCAAAGAATTTAATTCCATGCAGAAATTCCGTCACCATGGCAACTGAAAGAAAAAAATTAAAAAATCTTCTTTTAAAATACTGAAAGAGCTAATGCTTATATTTGGCATGAAACATCATCTAGTCAGTGTTTACTAAGTTTGTTCAAATTTAAGCCCTGGGGTCAGAATTGGCCTCACCCAAGGGGTCATTGTTTTTCCTTTGATGTATATAGTGAACACTTAAAAAAATCTTCTTTTAAAAAACCCTAAGAGTTAAAGCTTAGATATTTATCATGAATCATCTTCTAATGGGTGTCTACCAAGTTTGTTCAAATAAAAGCCCTGGGGTCAAAATTGGCCCCCGCCCAGGGGGTCATTGATTTTCCCTATATGCATATAGTAAAACCTTAAAAAATCTTCTTTTAAAGAACCCAAAGAGCTAGAGCTAAGATATTTAGCATGAAACATCCTCTAATGGGTGTCTACCAAGTTTGTTCAAATAAAAGCCCTGGGGTCAAAATTGGCCCCGCCCCAGGGGGTCATTGATTTACCCTATAGGCATATAGTAAAACCTTACAAAATCTTCTTTTAAAAAACCCAAAGAGGTAGAGCTTAGATATTTGGCATGAAACATCTTCTAGTCAGTGTCTACCAAGTTTGTTCAAATAAAAGCCTTGGGGTCAAAATTGGCCCTGCCACAGGGGGTCATTGATTTTCCCAATATGCATATAGTAAAACCTTAAAAAATCTTCTTTTAAAAAACCCAAAAAGCTAGAGCTAAGATATTTAGCATGAAACATCCTCTAATGGGTGTCTACCAAGTTTGTTCAAATAAAAGCCCTGGGGTCAAATTTGGCCCCGCCCCAGGGGGTCATTGATTTACCCTATATGCATATAGTAAAACCTTAAAAATCTTCTTTTAAAAAACCCAAAGAGCTAGAGCTTAAATATTTGGCATGAAACATCTTCTAGTCAGTGTCTACCAAGTTTGTTCAAATAAAAGCCCTGGGTCAAATTGGCCCCCCCCAGGGGGTCATTGATTTTCCCTATATGCATATAGTAAAACCTTAAAAAATCTTCTTTTAAAGAACCCAAAGAGCTAGAGCTAAGATATTTAGCATGAAACATCCTCTAATGGGTGTCTACCAAGTTTGTTCAAATAAAAGCCCTGGGGTCAAATTTGGCCCCGCCCCAGGGGGTCATTGATTTTCCCTATATGCATATAGTAAAACCTTAAAAAATCTTCTTTTAAAGAACCCACAGAGCTAGAGCTAAGATATTTAGCATGAAACATCCTCTAATGGTGTCTACCAAGTTTGTTCAAATAAAAGCCCTGGGGTCAAAATTGGCTCCGCCCCAGGGGGTCATTGATTTTCCCTATATGCATATAGTAAAACCTTAAAAAATCTTCTTTTAAAGAACCCAAAGAGCTAGAGCTAAGATATTTAGCATGAAACATCCTCTAATGGGTGTCTACCAAGTTTGTTCAAATAAAAGCCCTGGGGTCAAAATTGGCTCCGCCCCAGGGGGTCATTGATTTTACCTATATGCATATAGTAAAACCTTAAAAAATCTTCTTTTAAAGAACCCACAGAGCTAGAGCTAAGATATTTAGCATGAAACATCTTCTAATGGGTGTCTACCAAGTTTGTTCAAATAAAAGCCCTGGGGTCAAATTTGGCCCCGCCCCAGGGGGTCATTGATTTACCCCATATGCATATAGTAAAAACTTAAAAAAATCTTCTTTTAAAAAAACCCAAAGAGGTAGAGCTTAGCTATTAAGCATGAAACCTCTTCTAGTGGGTGTCTAACAAGTTTGTTCAAATAAAAGCCCTGGGTCAAAATTGGCCCTGCCCCAGGGGGTCATTGTTTTTCCTTTTATGTATATAGTTAAAACATAAAAAATCTTCTTTTAAAAAATCTTAAAAGCTAGAGCTAAGATATTTAGCATGAAACATCTTCTAATGGGTGTCTACCATTTTTTGTTAAATTAAGGGCCCTGGGGTTAAAAAATTGGCCCGGGCCCGGATCATTGATTTTCCTTTTATGTATATAGTAAAAACTGAAAAAATGTTCTGTTAAAAGACCAAGAGATAGAGTTTAGATATTAAGCATGAATTATCTTCTAGTGAGTGTTTACCAAGTTTGTTCAAATAAAAGCCCTGGGACAAAATTGGCCCGCACAGAGGGTGTGGGTCATTGTTTTTCACTATATGTGTTTAGTAAAAACTTAAAGATTTTCTTAGAGCTAGAGCTTAGATATTTATCATGAAACATCTTCAAATGGGGATCTACCAAGTTTGTTCAAATAAAAGCCCCTGGGTTAAAATTAGCCCCGCCCCGGGGGCCTATATACAGGTGAGCGATTTCAGGGCCATCATGGCCCTCTTGTTTCATACTAATTTGGCACGCTTTTCATTTAGTATTAGGTTAAAATTTCTTTTTAAACGTTTCTTTGCATGTAGTAAAAAGAAAATATGTTTCACCTCATGAACACCAAATAGTTCGTATTTCCTTTTGGTGCTCATTTGATGAAATATATTCCGATCTTACACTAAACATAACTGTCTATTTAATTAAATTGCCAATATGAAATTGACGGTGTTTTTTTTTTAAAATGAATTTATAAAGAAAGAAAAATGGAGCTTTTTAGCTCACCTGTCACAAAGTGACAGGGTGAGCTTTTGTGATCGCTTTTCGTCCGTCGTCTGTCTGGACATCCGTCCATCCGTAAACTTTTACTTTAAATGACATCATCCAAACTTCACAGAAATGTCCTTTAAAAATTGTTCAAAGAATTTAATTCCATGCAGAACTCTGGTTGCCACGGCAACCGAAAGAAAAAACTTTAAATATCTTCTTTTAAAAAACCCTTGGAGCTAGAGCTTAGATATTTGGCATGAAACATCTTCTAGTGAGTGTCTACCAAGTTTGTTCAAATAAAAGCCCTGGGGTCAAAATTGGCCCCGCCCCAGGGGGTCATTGATTTTCCCTATATGCATATAGTAAAAACTTAAAAAATCTTCTTTTAATGAACCCAAAGAGCTAGAGCTAAGATATTTAGCATGAAGTATCTTCTAATTAGTGTCTACCAAGTTTGTTCAAATAAAAGCCCCGGGGTCAAAATTGGCTCCGCCCCAGGGGGTCATTGCTTTTCCCTATATGCATATAGTAAAAACTTAAAAAATCTTCTTGTAAAGAACTCAAAGAGCTAGAGCTAAGATATTTAGCATGAAACATGTTCTAATGGGTGTCTACCAAGTTTGTTCAAATAAAAGCCCTGGGGTCAAAATTGGCCCTGCCCTGGGGGTCATTGATTTTCCTACTATGTGTATAGCAAAAACTTAAAAAACTTCTCTTTGAAAAATCCAAATAGCTAGAGTTTAGATATTAAGCATGAAACATCTTCTAGTGAGTGTCTACAAAGTTTGTTCCAATAAAAGCCCTGGGGTCAAAATTGGCCCCGCCCCGGGGGTCATTGATTTTCCTTATATGTGTAAAGCAAAAACTTAAAAATCTTCTTTGAAAAAACCCAAATAGCTAGAGTTTAGATATTAAGCATGAAACATCTTCTAGTAAGTGTCTACAAAGTTTGTTCAAATAAAAGCCCTGGGGTCAAAGCTGGCCCTGCCCCAGGGGTGTCATTGTTTTTAACTATATGTGTATAGTAAAAACCTTAAAAAATCTTCTTTTAAAAAACCCAATGAGCTAGAGCTTAGATGTTTAGCATGAAACATCTTCTAATGGGTGTCTACCAAGTTTGTTCAAATAAAAGCCCTTGGGTTAAAAGTAGCCCTGCCAAGGGGGGGGGGGGGTATATACAGGTGAGCGACCTCAGGGCCATCATGGCCCTCTTGTTTAAATTAGGGATGTCACATTTATCTGTTTAAATGGGTATGGTAAGATTTTAGCTAAAAACTGGTTAATATGAAACTCAGTAACCACTATCCTAGATTGTATTTGACAAAATGCCGATTCTTTAAAACATTTATTCTAAACCTTTCCTTTAAGTTTTTTAAATACATAGCAAGAACAAATAATACGAACAAAATGTCATATCTTGTTATGAAGAAACAAAGTTAATGTTGAGAATTACGGTACTGCGGTCGGTTAAACGTTTGACATGGTTATAAGGACTCCCTTTCGTGGTTTATCATTTTTACTGACCGTGACACTTGCCTTCTATGTAAAATATCATGATTTTCAGAGGATTGTGGTTTTTCTGAGGGTTTTCATTGTATTGTCAATTTTATATTGTTTATTATTAATAAACAATATAATATAATTAAGTATGAAGATTGTGATTATATGAATGTATTAATTTGTGACTTTTTACTGTTCATTATGATTGTATAAATTTGAACTTCTTTACTGTTCATTGTTATAGACATAATGTATTGTTATATGATAATGTAAGTAATTGAAATAAAAAATTTCCATAATTGAAATCAAAATTTCTATAATTGAAACCAAAATTTCCATAATTGAAATCAAAATTTTCCATAATTGAAATCAAAATTTTCCATAATTGAAATCAAAATTTTCCATAATTGAAATCAAAATTTTCCACATATAACGTTGCACCTTAAGATGATTGCTGTGGATTTCCAAATCCAGTCAGTGACTTTGGATTCTTCCATGTGAGGAAGTTATTTAGCTTGCTTACAGAATGATGGTGGTTCTTATATTGATCAGGTGCCCGCTATTCCTGCCTGAAATAATGCGTGGGAATTGCACCTGAGGTCTTTATCCACCAGTTAAAAGCTGGATAGTGGCGATATAACCTTTACAGTTTTGGTGTCATATTAAAACCAAGAAATCATGAAACATTCTGATGACATTTATTGTAGATAAGTATGTATATTGCAAGAGTATTGTAGATAATATCCGTAACTTTCTCAAGATTTTTGCAGTGATTGATATGAAATATATGAAAAGTTAGTGATATTATACCTGATATCTCCCAATTTACAGTTCGCCAAAGTTTGTCGGTTGAAGAGTATTTGCGCTTCAAGATTTGCGTTTATTTTAGGGAGAAAATTTATATGTATATAATAATATTTATTTTACTCCACTGATTGTGCTATCTAATAATCCTAATAATTCCCCCCTTTTTTTGA